>NC_061511.1:40676689-40976689 GCF_022539505.1 Lolium rigidum
GGGACTCGAATACTTTTTCCCGAATGTCGAAATTCATCTTCTAACTTGTTCCATCTTGTGTAAGCTGCGTAACTTTGGCCCACATCATCGCCGCAGCAACCGGGCCTTCGTTTACCCCGAACCGCATCAAGAAGACAAGCAGTGACACGGAGATCCTCTTCGTGAACAACACCGCGGCACGAGATGGACTCCTCCCGCAACACCTGGGCTCCGGGCACTTCTTCCGCATTTCCTCCATCAAGAACTTCGGGCCAACGATTTCAGGGAAACGAGGAAGACGATTGCATTATCCTTGAGGTACTTGACCCGCTTCCCATCTCTACGCGTTCCCGCAATGCCGGCTCTCAACCGATCCGGACGCTGTGTGTGCCGGAGAATACCGAGCCGCCTTCGTCGAGCTTGGAGCACCTCCAGCCTCTCGAACCGGAAGGCTCCTGCAGCTCGGGGACCTCAGCGGCGCGCCAAACTCCGAGCGCCGAAGGCTTCGGCACCGGTCCCTGCGCAGGAGAAGAAGCTGAAAACTATTCCGACCTCTTCCCGGTAAATTCCGTCTAATGTACTTTTTCTGGCTTAAGCTTGCGCCTGAGCATCTTGTGCAGCTAACATCTATCTTTTTTCATCTCTCAGAGCCCCTCTCAAACTCACCAGGAGTGCGCCTGGTATGACCCGGAAGACTCCCAAAGATACCGGCAAAGCCCAAGATACTAGTGAAGAAGAGGATCCCTTCGTGGTGCCCAGTCCCTCTAAGGACAAGCTTCGCGCTCCTCGCGAAAGTCTGGCACACTCTGGTGCCGGCAAGTCTCCTTACCCTCCTCGGGAACCCACTGCAAGTGAGGGAAATGCGGCCCCTAACAATGAAGATCACCGCACCGAGGGGGGTTTTACCTCGCCTCCATAATTGGAAAACCCTTGCCGAACATGTGCGCTGGTTCGGACAAGCCGGCGGTTGGAACCTTTAGTGGTTCGGCCCGTCCTCGAGAAAACTAGTTAAGCGCCACCCGCCTCACCAAACAAGACTTCCTCCTTTGTACCACTCGGATGGTCCAAAGCCGCCTCTCTCCCGCCAAAGGCCTACCAGGCCTGGGGCCGGGCGACACCCTTCAAGAAGCCTCCACCTCGCTCCTCCTCGCCAAGAAGGCTCTCCTCCCTGAGGGGCACTCGCGGCCACCGTGGAGCAACTTCTTCTCGGCGCCGCCCGAGGCCACGGTGGCTCAGCCCACCTCGCCCTCTGAACCCTTACGCCGCATACCGGCCGAGCTGCGGTTTGACTAGCGAGAAGATCTCTGCGTAAAGGCCGGACCATCGAGCCGGACCATGGCGATGGCCAACTCCGGGCTCCGCTTCCCAAAGGTATGCTCGACGAGTGGAACGTCTCGGACACAGACCGGAGCTACCCTCGGCGGCGTCGGGCAAGGACGGCAGCCTCGTGGCTTGGCGACCCGTGGCTCCCGAACATGGCAGCAACACATGCACCGCTCTAGCCGCAGCGCACGACTTCGACAACGCCCGGTACGATGCCGGCCAAGAACGACCGGCATCTTGCTTAGCTTCCGGACGCCGCGCTCAAGGTCTTCAAGTGCCTTTGGCCTGAAGAACCAGTTCCGGACAACGTCAGTTCCCTTGCCGACTGGCTTCTGGAATCCGGCACACGGCTGAGCGAGTGGCGGCGTTCGGCTTCACGGGCCGGGGCAGATACGTCGCTACAGTTTATTTGCTCTTGGTACGAGTCACTGGATCTAGACACCCTCACCACCATGCGTGGCGATGCTCCAACTGATACAGATCCGGTCCTGACCGCCAAGCGCCGCGACCGTGCCTACCGCATCACTCATTATGCCCCCACCAGTACCTTCATTCCGGCTCCTGCCGATCTCGAGGACGAGCTCAGTGAAGATGAAGCTGAAGATGCCGAAGATGGCGAGGATGAAAAAGCCGAGGAAGTTATCCCTGAAGAAACCGCTGCTGCCAACGATGAACCCGCCACTACTGGCCAAGTTCCGGAGAGTTCCTCTCCGGAATATGCGTGAAAAACTCTGGTCCTGTCTCAGCATAAACAATTCGTGAAATCCCCGGTATGCCGGGTGGCAAGTTGTAATATACTGTTAAGTCTTTTTTGTGTGTTAAGACTGCTTAGTTCGCTAGAATTGGTATGTTTGAACCTTATTAAATTTGGTATGCTAAACCGGTTCGTTTTGTTTTCAACTTGCGTGGTGAAGACTCTGGATTCATTCCCGAGTTCAATCCAATGCATGCTTAGTTCTTTTACTTTGGCTCTGTCTACCTCTTTTCGGTGTTTGACGTATGAGGCCCAAAGTTCCTTTGCCAAGCAAACACTTTCTCGAACTTAGAGAAAAAACTCGAAATTTTTCACAAAAAACCGGTATGACCGGGGTTAGTTAAACTTTTGTCCGGATTGTTTGTTTTCGGTTTCTTTCTTGTTTTTCATGTGCTCAAATCCTTCCAGTTTGTCTTGCTTGCCATGAAGCCGGGTTGTGGACAACAGCTAAGTCGAAGATTCACCTTTAGGTTAAACACATTACTAAACCGGAAAGGAGAATTCCCAACAAACAAACCGGCATATACAGAAAAATAGACATATAACATGCGAGTTCGGCAAAGGCAGTCCCCGGGTTTCATTCGAGGTGCCAGCATATTATTGATAGCAAAATATTTAACAAAGTTCATGAACTCCTTACATTACATCTTTAGGAATAGAAGGGGCGAAGGAGAGCTACATTCCACGGGCGTCCTATTTCGTCACCGGATTTATCTGCTACACCTTTCTTGGCTTCCTGTGCATCTATAAGATAATAAGCATCATTGTGCAAAGCCTTGCTCACTATGAATGGTCCCTCCCATGGGGGTGCAAGCTTATGTTGTCCTGCAGTGCGCTGCACCAGACATAGCACTAGGTCTCCTTCCCGGAACACCCTTGGGTTTACCTTCCGGCTATGATAGCTTCTGAGGTTTTGCTGATATACAGCTGTTCTGGCAAGTGCCAATTCTCTTGCTTCTTCGAGCAAATCGACATCGTTTTCTCGGGCCTCTTTGACCTCTTCCTCTGTATAGAGTTGAACTCGTGGTGAGTCATCGATTATGTCGGTTGGGATGACCGCTTCTGCTCCATATACCATAAAAAAT
Source organism: Lolium rigidum (assembly GCF_022539505.1). Lineage (NCBI taxonomy): Eukaryota > Viridiplantae > Streptophyta > Magnoliopsida > Poales > Poaceae > Lolium > Lolium rigidum. The sequence goes on from NC_061511.1 coordinate 40,679,831, forward strand.
GGTGTATATCCGGTTGACCGGTTTGGTGTGGTCCTTAGACTCCACAACACAGATGGTAATTCATCAAGCCAACATCCTGGCGTTTTTTCCAACGGCTCCATAAGCCGGGGCTTTATTCCGGACAGCACAAGGGCATTTGTCCTTTCCACTTGCCCATTGGCTTGAGGATGCGCCACTGAGGCAACATCAAGCCAGATTCTGTTGTCTTCACAGAATCGCGCGAACTCTCCTTTGGCGAAATTTGTGCCATTGTCAGTGATTATACTGTGCAGATAACCATACCGCAATATGACATCCTTCAGAAATTTCACAGCAGTGTGCCCATCGCATTTCCGGATCGGTTTAACCTCTACCCACTTGGTAAATTTATCTACCATGACTAAGATGTGAGTCATGTTCCCTCTTGCCGGTTTGAATGGACCAACCATATCGAGGCACCACACGGAAAATGGCCAAGTTATTGGGATTGTTTTCAAATCGGATGCTAGGGTGTGGTTTTGCTTACTGTACCTCTAGCATCCATTGCATTTCCGGACCATGTCTTCCGCATCTTCCAGCGCAGTGGGCCAATAAAACCCATGCCGGAACACTTTCGCCACCAGTGCCCTGGATGAGGCATGGTGCCCACATTCCCCTTGGTGGATTTCTCGGAGCATCTCTTTTCCTTCTTCCGGCTCCACACAGCGCTGCAGTACTCCTGTTACGCTTCTCTTGTACATCTCACCATTGATGATGGTGTACGCTTTCGATCTCCTTTGGATTCTTCTTGATTCGGTTTCACCAGCTGGTAAACCGCCGTTGACTAGGAATTCCTTAATAGGTTTTACCCAAGTTGGTGCTTCTCGAACCACAAAGATCAGCATATCGATCTCCATGCAGTCTACCGACATAGTCTCTTCCGGCTTCGATCCCAAAGTCCCCGGGTTGGATGAAGCAGTCCCCGAGCCAGAGGGAGCAGTCCCCATGTCTACCTTGTCAATGTCCATTGGTACAATATGTGGTTCCGGCACAAAGATTGATTCGGATTCCGGACTTGGTTTGATTGATGGCTTCCTCAGGTGAGACAGGGCTACTCCGGCAGGTATTTCTTGCCTGGATGAACCTAGCTTAGACAAAGTGTCAGCTGCTTCGTTTTCTGCACGTGGCACATGGTGAAACTCGCACCCTTCAAAGAATCCGGTGATCTGCTGCACATAGAACCGGTATGATGCCATGTTGGCATCCTTTGCATCCCAATCTCTGGAACACTGCCGCACCACCAGATCCGAATCACCGTAACAAACGATCCGGCGCACCCCGACCTCTTTTGCGACTTTGAGTCCATGGACTAAAGCCTCGTATTTCGCGACATTATTTGATGCCCTGAAGTGTATTTGCAGCACGTACCTCAAGTTATCTCCTTTTGGTGAGGTGAGAACTACCCCTGCACCGAGACCTTCTTTGAGCTTTGACCCGTCAAAGTGCATCCTTCAGTAATCAACTTCCGGTTTGGGTGGCTTATACTGCATTTCGGCCCAATCAACCAGGAAATCCGCCAAAGCTTGTGATTTTATGGCGTCTCTTCTTTCGTAGATGGGTACGTAAGGCGATAGCTGAATTGCCCATTTGGCGATCCGGCCGCTGGCATCTTTATTGCCAATGATTTCCGAGATAGGCGCCTCGCACACCACCTTCATCGGATGTTCTTCGAAGTAGTGCTTGAGCTTAGTGGCGGCCATGAACACGCCATAGGGCATTTTTTGGTAATGCGGGTAGTTTTGTTTTGAGAGGGAGAGCACCTCGCTCAGGTAGTATACCGGTCTTTGCACGGTTTTTCCTTCCTATTCTCTTTCCACCACAACAACGGCGCTCACGACCCGGCTTGTTGCCGCTATGTAAAGCAACATTGCTCTTTCGGGAAAGGAGATGCCAAAACCGGAGCCGTTGCTAACATTTTCTTTAGCTCCTTGAACGCCGCATCCGCTTGCGAGGTCCAAATAAACTTATCCGACTTTTTCATCAAGGCATATAAAGGCAAGGCCTTCTCGCCTAACCGGCTTACGAACCGGCTTAAGGATGCCAAACATCCGGTAAACTTTTGCACATCATTTAAACATTGGGGCAATTCCATTCTTTCGATTGCCCGGATTTTAACTGTATTAGCTTCTATGCCGCCGCTTGAGACCAAGAAACCGAGTAATTTTCCGGCCGGTACCCCAAAGGTGCATTTTGCCGGATTAAGTTTCATCCGGAATCTTCGCAAGTTATCGAATGTTTCTCTTAAATCTTCGATCAGAGTATCTTTTACTTTCGTTTTTATCATGACATCATTGACATAGACTTGCACATTTTTACCGATTTGGTTATGTAGGCATTTTTGCATACAACGTTGGTACGTTGCACCGGCATTTCTCAAACCAAAAGGCATGGTGACATAGCAATAAGCCCCGTGCGGGGTGATAAATGCAATTTTTATTTGATCTTCCTTTTTCAGGGGAATCTGGTGGAAACCGGAATAAGCATCCAGAAAAGATAACAACTCACACCCAGCAGTAGAATCTATCACTTGATCAATCCGAGGCAGAGGGAACGGGTCTTTGGGACAAGCCTTGTTCAGATGTGTGTAGTCAATACACATGTGCCAGGCCTTCGGCGCCTTCGGGTCTTCTTCCTTTTTCTTCTCGACCAGCACCGGATTAGCTAGCCATTCGGTATGCAGAACCTCTACAATGAAACCGGACACCAGTAGTTTGGTTACTTCCTCACCGATAATCTTTCTTCGATCTTCAGCGAAACGGCGCAAGGGCTGCTTCACCGATTTAGCGTATTTTCGGACATTTAAAGAGTGCTCAGCCAGCTTCCTCGGCACACCCACCAAGTCATCAGTGGACTAGGCAAAGATGTTTCGATTCTCACGGAGGAAGCTGACAAGCGCGCTTTCCTATGGCTCGTTTAATCCGGCACCGATGCGGACAGTGCGCTTCGGGTATGCTGGGTCCAGGAAGATGTCCTTTGTTTCCTTTGGTGGCTTGAAAGCCGTTCCGCCAAGCTGGTCGCTCATTGCTGCTAAGTTCAGCTGGGATGATTGAGCTAGCGCAACAGCAGTTTGAATTCTCCCTTTTTTCCTCCGCTATGACCAGCGATTCTGCCAGATTTGATCCGGCAGAAGCAGTTTCCAGTGACACTTTGTAATTGCCCACCACGGTTATGATACCGTTAGGTGCCGGCATCTTCATTTTTAGGTAGGCCGTATGAGTTGAGGCCATGAACTTAGCCAATGCCGGCCTCCCAAGCAGAGCGTGGTAAGGGCTCTCCAGATCCACCACCTCGAACAGAATGTTTTCGACACGGCAATTATCTCGGCCGCCAAACAGCACATCAACCCGGACTTTGCCCATCGGGGAGCAGGACAATCCCGGAACTATGCCGTGGAATGTTGTGTGAGTTGGCTCCAGCATGTTTTGAGTTATGCCTAGCGTATGCATGGTATGCCGGTACATGATGTTGATGCTACTGCCATTGTCCACCAGCACTTTGCTGAATCGGACTCGCGCTGCTGGCCCGTGCATTATGGGGTCAACCACCAGAGCATATCCACCCGGATTAGGCATCACTTTCGGATGATCTTTAAGGGACCAAGTGATCTCTTGTTCTGACCACTGCATGTATCTCGGTACTGTCGGTATAACAGTGTTAACCTCCATGGAGCGCCGGTTTACACTTTGCCTGTCCATTGGCTCAGTCACAAAAACGACACAACACATATCCGGATCCTGGTAAACATTCCGGCCCAGCGGTGCCGGGGGCGGAGCATGATTATTGCCCTGCGCCACTTGATGAACTCCTTCTTGCTGTTGCGGCCGGTTCTGCTGAGCATAAACCGGTTGCGCATTTGCCCCGGTTAGCGGTGGCGGCGGTGGCAATGTTTCGAAACCTTCTTTCATCGCGGCTTTTGTCATCAACCTCTTGGTCCAGGAGCAATCTTTCGTCAAGTGATTTGCCGGCTTCGTGGGATTAGGAGTGTGCCAGCGGCACGGTTGATCCATTACAGATTCCATTGTGTATTTCGGCTGATCTTGCCAGGGCTTCTTTTCTGCCCACTGCTTCTTTTGGCCAGCCCACGGCTGCGTTCCGGTCTTTTGCCTTTGGCTTCCGCCGGCTTCTGAGTTATCTTGCACTGCGGCCACTTGCTGCATTCCGTATCTCCTATCCGGAAAATCTTCCCTTCTTTTGTTATGATGGTTGTTCCGGTATTGATCTTGGCGCGGCGGGATTCTCGGTAATGGGTCACCCGCGATTGCCGGCTGCATTGGATCTCCCAACGCATAGCTATCGGCTACCCGGATCATTTCGGCCAAAGTAGTTAGCATGTTTCTCTGTAGCCTTTGCCACAATGGGGAGCCTCTCTGGCATCCGTTGCAGAACCAGGGAATTGCTTGAGCTTCTATCACGCCCTCGCAGGAGTTCCTTGTTGAACTCCACCGGGTCAATTATTCCCGGTCTGTTTCATTCTCGCGCTGCTGGCACATGGCGAGCTGCTGTGGTCTGTTTGGTCTCCGGTATGTGCTGCTGAAATTGCTCACGCACGCCTCTTCAAAATCAAGCCATCCATTTATGCTTCCCTTTGGCAAATTGTTTAACCAAATGCGTGCCGGTCCTACCAGCACTGACAGTATGTATCTCACCGCTCAGCGCCGGTTTCCTCCGCCAGTTGCGGTTCCTCCTCCTCTAGCGATATATACCGCGGTAACGTAATCTGCGAGCCAATCTTCCGGCTTGGTACTGCCATCATATGTCCTCGTGTCTCGGGGCAACTGAAAGTTACGCACCGGTGGTTCCTCCCTGATGATCCGGGGGCCGAAACACTGCGGACCCGGTGGACCCTCAGATTCAATCATTTCGGACAAGTACACTCTGTCCAGTTTGTGCCGTGCGTCTCGTTCCGGCAAGCATATTTCTCCGACACGTTCTCCCAAAGGAATCCGGTGGTATCCGGTTCTTTCCAACCTGGAATCAGCTTCATCATACCGATTGGGCGCAGCTATGACAACCCTTTGGTATCTTCGTGATGGTGCCTCTTGCACGGCATATCCCGCTCTCACTGGGCGATAGTTTTGCCCGGATTCACCGTTTTTGGCACAGGCGTTTCCGGCGTAACCGTTTCCGGCATAGCCGTGGCCTACCCCTTGGCTTCTTCTGCCAGCATCATGTTGCCCGGCTTTTTGTTTTCCAGCCAAAACCGGATCGTACACAGTCATTTGCTGCGCATTCACATCTTTTTCTCTTCTTCTGTCTGGATGGGGGGACGAGGCTTGGCCATGCGATTTTCTTCCGGCATTTCTTGCCGAACGAAGTGTTTGGGATGCCGTGGCCGCTTTGTTGTTCTGGGCCATCTCAGCGTTTTGTGCCTCAATTGTATAAAGTAACACTTTTACTCGAGCTTGCTGTTTTATCAGAGCATCACCCGATAACGAATCACATGCTTCTATAGCAGCTCTAGCAGCTTTCAAAGTTTTATCCGGACTGCTATACTTAGGTTTCTCTACCGGTCCCAAAGATGCCGACGCGGTTTTACCGGAAAGAACTTCCCGGCGCAGATCCTGGTCTAAATTACGACCTCTAAGCCGGTTGCCTGCTATTCTAGCGGGGTTTGCGCTAACGGAAGCAAAGCCATGCGCTGTGTTATACTCACGAAGGGTTAGGTTGAGCTCCTGCTGTGCTCGGATGACGTCCGCTGTGCCGGTGAGCAGCGTCTGTCGCTGCGCCTCCAGCTCAGCTTGAGTGGCTGCAACTTCAGCGTTGTGCGCGATGGGCATGGCCAACATGCTCATGGCTGCCTGCAGCGGGGTTGCCGCCGGTGGCATGTTGGAGGTGCCGGCGGTCATCTCGTCGCGCTCGATTGGTGTCTTTGCCGTGCGCCCGAACTTGGCAGGCCCTGTGCCCTCTTCTGCCACTTCTTTGCCAGCGCCTCCTACGCCGGCCATCATCACCTCGACGCTGTCGGCGGCGCGGTCGGTGTGCATCCCGCGGGCAGCTGCAGACCTTGGTGGATCCGGCGCCACCAGCACCAGCGATGGGTACCGGGGCTCCGGCACGGTGCCGAGGTAGATGCGGTGCGAGCCGAACTCGATGATGCGGCCGTTCTTGGGGAAGCGGCCGCCGTTGGCGAAGCAGCCGGCGTTGTCGTCGACGAACTCCAGCGAGCCGAGGCGCTGGACGAGGCCAGATACCGTACGCTCGCCGGAGATGGTGAGGAGACCCGCCCAGATATGAACTCCAGCAAGCGGAGCTGCTGGCCCCACGGTGGGCGCCAACTGTCGTCGTGGTGAACAAACAGATGCCATGGGATGGCTTAAGTTGGGGCCGGATGTACGCTTGAGGATCCGGGTGAGGGGAAGGTTTAGAGGGGAAGAACACCGAGGTGATATATTTAACTCAAGAACTTAGCCAAATGGCCAGAGGTTGAAGACGTACGGCTTACAGGCCCAGGTCTAAACACAAAATGCTCAATCCTCTAGAGCTCGCTCGTCTCTCCGCTCGTCCCTCGCAGGGGTGCCCCTCCTCTCCTTATATAGTGGAGAGGAGGCTTACAGGGGAAGAAACCCTAGGGGTATCTTTGGTGACCTAAGCTACTTTATAAAGCTGCTTTGGCTCCAGGGATGACGCTTCTGTCTTTAATCAGAGGGCTGATGACCTCGTCCGGCTTCTTTTACACCATCTTCTGCTTTGGCATCAGGGCTTCGATTAAAGCTGAAGCGCTTCGCTCATCCTGTCCTTTGGTCCTTGGGGGAATCTTTGACTGGGGTGCCGACATGCGATAGTTGAGCCTATGCCGGATCTCCGGTATCTTTTACTTGTGAGCTCTGGCTTCTTCGCCTTTGTAGCTCAATCTCCTCTATTTCCCGTGCTCCGGCATACCCCTCCTGGTATACCGGATCGTACCAACTTAGCACTGTTAAACTTACTCCTTAGGATCTGGTTGAACCTTTAATCCGGTATACAAATGTTTTACCATGGCATATTTGCCATAATCTTGACCTACCGGGGGTCATCCCCCCGACAGCATGCCAAAACTCGCATTTTTCATGTTTTCTACCCATTTCCATGAGCTATAGCGCACATTTTTCGGTTCCAAGGATGATTTCCAGTGACCGTGACCACCGATACATGATTTGAGAGGCTTCAAGAAAACTTGTGTTTTTCATGTTTTCTGCCTCCATTTTCGTGGGATATAGCTCACATTTTTCGGTTCCCGGAACGATTTCCAACGACGGTGACCACCGATACATGGTTTCAGGGGCATCGCCAAAACTCGCCTTTTTCATGTATTCCACCCATTTTCATGGGCTAAATGCACAATTTTCGGTCAGACTAGTGTCGCCAAAACTCGCTTTTTTCATGTTTTTCATGGGCAATAGCGCACAATTTTTTGTTCGCGGGACAATTTCCAGCGACTGTGACCACCGATACATGGTTTAAGGGGCATCGCCAAAACTCGCCTATTTCATGTTTTCGCCCATTTTCGTGGGCTATAACGCACAAATTTTGGTTCCTGGGACAATTTCTAGCGATCGTGACCATCGATACATAGTTTGAGTGGGGTCGCAAAAACTCGTATTTTTCATATTTTCTGTCCATTTTCATGGGCTATAGCGCACATTTTTTGGTTCCCGGGATGATTTCCGCTAATCGTGACCATACATGGTTTGAGAGGCTTCGCGAAAACTCGTGTTGTTCATTTTCTTTCTGCATCCATTTTCGTGGGCTATTGCTCACAGTTTTCAGTTCCCGGAACGATTTTCCAACGACGGCAATCACTGATACATGGTTTAGACGGGCGTCGCCAAAACGTGCCTTTTTCATGTTTTCTGCCCTTTTTCGTGGGCTATAGCGTGCAAGTTTTGGTTCCCCGGAGAATTTCCATTGATCGTGACCATCGATACATGATTTGAGGGGCATCACCAAAAGTTGCCTTTTTCATGTTTTCTGCCCATTTTCATGGGCTATAGCGCGCAGTTTTTGGTCCCTGAGATAATTTATAGCAATCGCGACCACCGGTACATGGTTTGAGTGACGTCACTGAAACTCATATTTTTTATGTTTTCTGCCCATTTTCATGATCTATGGCGCACATTTTTCAATTCCCGAGACGATTTCCAACGATCATGACCACCGATACATGGTTTGAGAGGCTTCAAGAAAACTCGTATTTTTATGTTTTCCGCCTCCATTTTCCTAGGCTATAGCTCACAGTTTTAAGTTCCCGGGACGATTTCCAGCGACGGTGACCACCGATACATGGTTAGACTGTTGTCGCCAAAACTCGCCTTTTTCACGTTTTCTGCCCATTTTCGTGGGCTATTGCGCACAACTTTTTGTTCTGGGGACAATTTCCAGCGACCGTGACCACCGATACTTGGTTTAAGGAGCATCGCCAAAACTCGCATTTTTCTTTTTTTCCGCCCATTTTCGTGGGCTACGCAAAGTTTCCAGTTCCCGGGACAATTTCTAGCGATTGTAACCACCGATACATAGTTTGAGTGGCGTCGTGAAAAGTCGTATTTTTCATGTTATCTGCCCATTTTCATGGGTTATAGCGCACATTTTTCAGTTCCCGGGATGATTTCCACCGACCGTGACCACCGATACATGGTTTTAGAGGCTCCGCGAAAACTCGTGTTGTTTATTTTTTCTGTTGCCATTTTCGTGGGCTAGAGCTCATAGTTTTCAGTTTTCGGGACGATTTGCAATGACGGTGACCACTGATACATGGTTAGACAGGCGTCGCTAAAACCTGTCTTTTTAATGTTTTCTTCCCTTTTTCATGGGCTACAGCGTGCAGCTTTTGGTTCCGGGACAATTTCCAGCGATCGTGAGTATCGATACATGGTTTGTGTGGCATCGCCAAAATTCCCTTTTCATATTTTCTGCCCATTTTTGTGGGCTTGCGCACAGTTTTTGGTTCCTGGGACAATTTCTAGCAATCATGAACACCGATCGACACATGGTTTCACTTCCTTCACCAAAACTTGCCTTTTTCATGTTTTATGTCCCTTTTCGTGGGCAATAGCGCACAATTTTTCGTTCTCGGGACAATTTCCAGCGACTCTGACCACACATACTTGGTTTGAGGGGCATCGCCAAATCTCGCCTTTTTCATGTTTTCCGCCCTTTTTCGTGGGCTATAGCGCACATTTTTCGGTTCCTAAGATAATTTCTAGCGATCGTGGCCACCGATACATGGTTTGAGAGGCTTCACGAAAACTCGTGTTTTTCATGTTTTCTGCCTCCATTTTCACGGGCTATAGCTCAGATTTTTCGGTTCCCGGGATGATTTCCAACGACGGTGACCACCGATACATGGTTAGACTAGTGTCGCCAAAGCTCGCCTTTTTCATGTTTTTCGTGGGCAATAGTGCACAATTTTTTGTTTGCAGTACAATTTCCAGCGACTGTGACCACCGATACATGGTTTGAGGGGCATCGCCAAAACTCACATTTTTCATGTTTTCTATCTATTTCCATGAGCTATAACGCACATTTCTAATTTCCAAGGATGATTTCCAGTGACCGTGACCACCGATACATGGTTTGAGAGGCTTCAAAAAAACTTGTGTTTTTCATATTTTCTGCCTCCATTTTCGTGGGCTATAGCTCATATTTTTCGGTTCCCGGGACGATTTCCAATGACGGTGACCACCGATACATGGTTAGACTAGTGTCGCCAAAACTCATTTTTTTCATGTTTTTCGTGGGCAATAGCACACAATTTTTTGTTTGCGTGACAATTTCCAGCAACTGTGACCACCGATACTTGGTTTGAGGGGCATCGCCAAAACTCACATTTTTCATGTTTTTCGCCCATTTTCGTGGGTTATAACGAACAATTTTCGGTTCCTCGGACAATTTCTAGCGATCGTGACCACCGATACAATGTTTGACTGGCGTCGCAAAAACTCGTATTTTTCATATTTTCTGCCCATTTTCATGAGCTATAGCGCGCATTTTTCGGTTCCCGAGATTATTTCCACTGACCGTGTACACCGATACATGGTTTGAGAGGCTTCACGAAAACTCATGTTGTTCATTTTTTTCTGCCTCAATTTTCGTGGGCTATAGCTCATAGTTTTCAGTTCCCGGGACGATTTTCCAACGACGACAATCACTGATACATGGTTTAGACGGGCGTCGCCAAAACCTGCCTTTTTCATGTTTTCTGCCCTTTTTCGTGGGCTATAGCGTGCAACTTTTGGTTCCTGGGTGAATTTCCATTGATTGTGACCACCGCTACATGGTTTGAGGGGCATCGCCAAAATTCTCCTTTTTCATGTTTTCTGCCCATTTTCGTGGGCTATAGCGCACAGTGTTTGGTCCCCGAGATAATTTATAGCAATCGTGACCACCGGTACATGGTTTGCGTGGCATCGGTAAAACTCATATTTTCATGTTTTCTGCCCATTTTCATGAGCTATAGCGCAAATTTTTTGATTCCCGAGATGATTTACAATGACTATGACCACCGATACATGGTTTGAGAGGCTTCACAAAAACTCGTGTTTTTATGTTTTCTGCTTCCATTTTCGTGGGCTATAGCTCGCAGTTTTAAGTTCACGGGACAATTTCTAGTGACGGTGACCACCGATACATGGTTAGACTGGTGTCGCCAAAACTTGCCCTTTTAATGTTTTCTGCCCATTTTCGTGGGCTATAGCGCACAACTTTTTGTTCCCTAGACATTTTCCAGCAACCATGACCACCGATACATGGTTTAAGGGGCATCGCCAAAACTCGCATTTTTCTTGTTTTCCGTCCATTTTCGTGGGCTATAACGAAAAGTTTTCGGTTCCAAGGACAATTTCTAGCGATTGTGACCACCGATACATAGTTTGAGTGGCGTCGCGAAAAGTCGTATTTTTCATGTTATCTGACCATTTTCATGGGCTATAGCGCACATTTTTCGGTTCCCGGGATGATTTCCACCGACCGTGACCACCGATACATGGTTTTAGAGGCTCCGCGAAAACTCGTGTTGTTCATTTTTTCTATCGCCATTTTCGTGGGCTAGAGCTCACAGTTTTCTGTTTCCGTGACGATTTGCAATAACGGTGACCATTGATACATGGTTAGGTAGGCGACGCTAAAACCTATCTTTTTCATATTTTCTGCCCTTTTTCATGGGCTACAACGTGCAGCTTTTGGTGCCGGGACAATTTCCAACGATCGTGAGTACCGATACATGGTTTGTGTGGCATCGCCAAAACTCCCTTTTCATGTTTTCTGCCCATTTTCGTGGGCTAGCGCACAATATTTGGTTCCCGGGACAATTTCTAGCGATCATGAACACTGACACATGGTTTCACATCCTTCGCCAAAACTCGCCTTTTTCATGTTTTCTGTCCATTTTCATGGGCTATAAAGCACAGTTTTCGGCTACCAGGACAATTTCTAGCGACCGTGACCACCGATACATAGTTTGAGGGGCATCGCCAAAACTCGCATTCATGTTTTCTACTCATTTTCGTGGGTTATAGCGCACAGTTTATGTCAACACCCGGATTTCTAAGTCCATATGCCTATTATGCCATACATCGCAATCCCAGGAAGATTGTTTTTGCGAGACATAATAAGTTCATATCACAGCACATCATTTATTACAAACCATAATTGTCTTACAACAAAGGATCACATGATCCAGTTCATTACAACAATTGATCTAGAGATCAAATACATAACACACAACGGAAGATACGTAGTAGTGGTTCATCTGTTCCACAGGCAACGCTTGACGTCAGGAGGTAGTCCTAGTTATCGTAGACGTCCTGCTGACCACCTTCCGGGTACTGGGTCTCCTCTTCATAGTCTGGCCATTTGAATAGCCAGGGACAAAGCCATGAGTACTTTAAAGTACTCGCAAACTATACTAATAGAAGTACTAATAGCTCTAAGTAAGTTCTAAGCTCTAGTTTCATTTGCATAAAGCTAGTTTTATTTCATAAGCACTTACTAGTTAAGACTCTTTAATTTCCTAGACTTACTCAAGTGGGAACATTAGTGTCATTCCCACAACTCTGTTGTGATTCAAGTCCAAGTCACCATTCAAGTTCAAAACACAAGTTACGAGTCACATTTGGAAAAGTTCTGATGATGGAACAGTATGGCCTTTCCAGCTGTCCATGACCGCGGACGCGGCTATTCGAATAGTTTAAACTCTGCAGAGGTTGTACTCTTGTGCCACAACTTTTGATTACATCCGTCAGGGATAGCCCTGAATCATCATAACTCAGTATGTGGATCATCAACCATTAACCTTTCACTTACATACTCTAGTATAGGCACCTCCCCCATGAGCTTGGCCTCCCAGTGATAACAACCGTCATCCTGGGAACTGCACAGGGCTTGGGTAGGACATTCAACTCTTTTCACGTCATTTCACTTTCAACGGAGGCAGCCTCGGCATAACCTCTATGACGCTTGTTAGAGGGAACCCACACTAAGGTACATAAATTTCCAGCTAAAGCCTTACCCATAATCAGGTATTGTGGGGGTACTCTAAAATTGGAATGGTATCGCATCCGAACCCAACCATCAGTTTTTATCAAATTCACCAAGTCATTCAAGAGTCACATTCACCTTCAAAATCTTTCAATAGAATGAATCCTCATTCCAAGGTTTTTACAAATCACTTGCTTCATAAGTTCCCATCTAGAGTAAATCAATTTTAGTTTAGCACTAGCAACTAATCATGAGGGGTGCTACCATAGTTTTGCTTGCTAAGCTAAGTGTGACACTTCTTGTGATACTCTATACTTAGACACAAAATTAAAAAAAAACAATAAGTAAACTTTGGTAAATAAAGTAAAGAGTAAAGTAAGGTAAAAACTTAGGTTTGGATGAATAAGACTTGAAACACCAATACTAGTGCCATGATATTTTGCACTAGTAACTTGGCATGGTAGAGCTTGTATTAGGGTAGCTTGCAAGAGTATAGCTTGCCTTGGTTGGAGTACTGGTCAAAGTGTTCTTCTTCCTCCTCGTAGAAGACCTCCTCCTCCTCGTAGCCTTCGGTACTAGCGTCTATAAACGGATACGAGGTAACAAACACCAATCAATACTTAAGGAGGCTACTTAGCCCTAATAGCTCAATCAAGACGACCTAGCATCATCACAATCATCATTCCACTAATCACTAGGGTTTTGACTTCATTAAGGTGAGAAAAATAATTTCCTCTCATTTATATATACTAAGATTTAAATCCTCAAATAAGCAAGGGTGAGGCAATGTAGCTAAAGTCATCACCTCACCTCACCTTACTTGGGAATATGATTTAAATGAGGTGCTACACCTCATAGGTTTAAAATCCTAGATTTGAAAATAATTTAAATGGGCTAGTCATGACTACATAGCCATTATTTGATTCTAGCCCATGATCATCCAAAACAACTATAACATATTTTTGCATAAACAATTAGAGTTTTTGAAATGTGAATTATGAGAATTGAAATCACCTCAAAATTCATTATGATTGTTTTTTAATAATTGTTTGAATTTGGAAAAGTTACTGAATTGTCATTTTTGTTGCATTTGATCTACAATGAACTAGGGTTTGAAACCAGTGGGGTTTGTTATATCATTTCATCTACTTTCATACAAAATTGGAATCACTCAATTTGGGTTTGTAGATTTAAAGTTATTCAATTTTTAGTAAAGCACCAGTGTTGAAATTCGAATTAAACGAATAAATCGAATTCAAACGGACGGGCCTGCGCGGGAAACGAACTTGGGCCAGGGGGAGAAAAAGAGTTGGGACAGCCCATCTGCGCGTCTCGCACGCGTGGGCTGCCTGACGATGGGACCCGCTGTCAGCGGCTCATAACGAGCGAAACGGTAAGTTTTAACTGGGGGCGTTGGATTAGAAAGGGATCCGACGGCGATGGATCGTCGTCATCTCCGACGAGATCCCGCGTCTCTGGCGGCGAGGCTCGGGGGTCGGCGGCTTACCGGAGGTCCGGCGATCATTGGCGTGGATGCAGGGGGACGTTGTCGATGATGGCGAACCTCCTGGTACTGGTGGCGTCGCTCGAGGTGGCTCCAATCGACGACGCCCTTGCTACGGTACTGGCGGTGCTCCGGCGAGCAATTGAGGTGGCTCCGGCAGCAATGTGGAGAGGGAGGTGGTCGAGGAGGATCAGGGATGAGAGGGGAAGCGACTGGTGTGAAGAGATGGAGAGGGGAAGGCCTCTATTTATAGCGGCGAGGGAGTGCTGCGGGGGTGCACGGTGGCGTCCATGGCGATGCCTCTCTGGGCCGCGAAGGGGCAAGGCGAGGACGGTGTGGGCTTGCTAGCATCCTGGCGTTGCTCGATTGCTTGCTGGCGCAGAGAAAAGGAGATGGGATGGCTCGGGAGGTTGCAGCGTCTGCCACGGGTCCGACGGAGACTTTTGACGCGGGCGGCGGTGACAGGGCACGCGCAGGCGATTGAGCACGTCTAGGAGGTAGCCGGTGGCGTGGTGATGCTGTGTGCAGAGGCAGAGGTGTAGGGGAGGACTGAGGCGACGGGGCATGCTCGCACTCTGGCGCTTCCAGGGCGTCGTGGGCTTGCACGCTCTGGCATGCCTGGGCGTTCTGGGCACGTACGTTCCTGGCCAATGCTGGCCTCTCCTGCGTCGAGGGCGTACATGGTCATGATCAGGGAAGAGAGGAGATGCTCCTGGACAAGCTTAAAGTGAGAGGAGGGGGCAGAGAGGAGGAGTGGCAAGGGGAGCGGCATGGTGCACGGCATGGCTGTGCTCTGGTCCTCTCCTTACTTTAATCATCAAAGGAAAAGGCATGGTTTGGTCCAGTGTGTGTAGAAGGACAACAATCATCACTTTTAATCTCTGGTTTAGCCCAAAATCCACTGGATATTAGCATGTGTGTCAAATCCAGTTTGATGCCTGCCAGGTGTTCGATGAAATGGCCGCATGGGATTCAAATTCAAATTTTGCCAAACTTTTTCTTGGGAGTGGTTCAAATAATGTTTGGCACACAGTGGTGGTGTTGGTTTGCAAAATGCACAAGGTTTTGAAAAAATCCAAAAAAGGGTATGATCTAGTTTCTGTTTCAATGTTGCCACTTGGCATGCTTATATTAAGCAATTGAGACAGAGTCAACTATGTTGGTCAACACAAAAAGTGTTCACCTTGATGAGGACTTTGGATGAGGTGCAAAGAGTTGGGGAGGGTTTGGTTTAAGATTTGCTTAATACCAGGGCTCAAAGTGGGTAACATGTTAATAGTGGCAGATTTGACCATTATCACATGCAACTTGAATTTGAGTTTTCCTTTGATTTGACTTGGGTTTCTTTGGTTCAAAAGTGATTGTTATTGGTTTATTTAGGTTTCCCAACCATCTCCACCAAGTATAAATGGCTTAGGCCAAGATTTGCAAATTTGCCATTTGCTCTCATATGTCTTTCTCTTTTATTTTTCTTTTCTTTGGTTTTGTTTCCTTTTGACCTCAACTAGCCAGGTTTAGGGTTTTAGAGGTATTAGTAACACTCTAGCAAACAATCATGGCAAACATCAATTCATTCATGCATGATCACTATGCACATATGCAATTCCTAATTTAAGTTTTTGTTGGCTCCAAAATTTTGGAAATTGAGATTGAGATTCTTCCTTGATTTCAAAAGTTGGGATGTTACAAACCCTTCCCCCTTACAAAAGATCTCATCCCGAGATCTAAAGAAAAATTAGGAACTAAAGAGATCAGGGAATTCAGTCCTAATGTAATCTTCTCGCTCCCAGGTGGCTTCTTCTTCAGTATGGTTGCTCCACTGAATCTTCAGAAACTTGATACTTCTGGTGCGGGTGGTTCTGAAGGCTTCTTCCAGGATACGGATGGGTACTTCACGATAGGTCAAGTCTTTGTTGATATCCACCGATCTGTGATCGATGTTCTTGAAAACCTCCGTCTTCTCAGGAACTTCCAAACACTTCCGAAGTAACGAGATGTGGAACACATCGTGTATAGCTGACATTTCCTCCGGCAGTTCCAGTTGATAGGATACTTCTCCTTGATGACTCAAAACTTTGAATGGCCCAACATATCAAGGGGCAAGCTTTCCTCTGAGTTGGAATCTCTGCATTCCTTTGAGTGGCGATACTTTCAGATATACAAAGTCTCCGATGTTGAAGGTCATCTCTCGGCGTCTTTTGTCGGCGTAACTCTTCTGTCTCGACTGGGCTGTCTTGAGGTATTCACGGATCTTGTGAACCCTTTCTTCAGCTTCTCGGAGAATGTCGGGTCCAAAGATCTGACTATTTCTGACTTCCGACCAGTTCAAAGGGGTACGACACTTCCTTCCGTACAATGCTTCAAAGGGGGCCATTTGTAAGCTGGCTTGATAGCTGTTGTTGTATGAGAATTCTGCGAAAGGCAGACAATCTTCCCATTTTGATCCATACTCTAGCACACAGGCTCTCAACATATCTTCGAGGATCTGGTTGACTCTTTCAGTCTGTCCATCCGTCTGCGGGTGATAAGCCGTGCTGAAATTCAGACGGGTTCCTAGTCCTTCGTGTACCTTCTGCCAAAATCTTGAGGTGAATTGGGATCCTCTATCTGACACAATTGACTTTGGGGTTCCATGCAGACTAACTATTCTTGAGATATACAACTCCGCTAGCTTGGGTCCTTGGTAGGTGGTTTTGACTGGTATGAAATGGGCTACCTTGGACAACCTATCAATCACTACCCAAATAGAATCATTTCCTCTACTTGACTTGGGCAATCCGGTGATGAAATCCATTCCTACAGAATCCCATTTCCACTCAGGGATCTTTAATGGCTGCAGTAATCCCGCGGGTCGCTGATGTTCTGCTTTGACTCGCTGACATATGTCACACTTGGCTATGTAACTTCCAATCTCTCTCTTCATTCCATGCCACCAAAATTGTTCCTTCAAATCTTGGTACATCTTGGTTCCTCCGGGATGAATGGAATACAGGGTATCATGAGCTTCCTTCAGAATGACTTGTTTCAACTCCGAATCTGCTGGTACGCAGAGGCGTTCGTTGTACCAAAGAACTCCTTCTTCATCTTCCGTAAATCCCGGTGCTTTTCCTTCAGCCATCCTTTTCTTGATTCCATCAATGCTGGCATTTCCTTTCTGTGCTTCCTTGATCTGACTCATCAAGGTAGGTTGGAGCTCAATGCTCGCTAAGAATCCTTCACTAACCAGCTCCAGTCTAAACTGCTCAAACTCTTGATACAAGCTAGGTTGTTCTTCTGCGATCATGGAGTTCAACTGACACGGCTGTCTACTCAGGGCATCCGCTACCACATTGGCCTTGCCGGGGTGGTAGTGAATTTCCATGTCATAGTCCTTGATCAACTCTATCCATCTTCGCTGCCTCATGTTTAGCTCCTTCTGGGTGAAAATGTATTTCAGGCTCTTATGATCCGAATAGATCTCACAGCGATTACCCATGAGGTAATGTCGCCATACCTTCAGGGCTAAAACTACAGCTGCTAGCTCTAAGTCATGGGTTGGGTAATTCTGCTCATGTTGCTTCAGTTGCCTAGACAGATATGATATGACTTTGCCTTCTTGCATCAACACGCATCCAAGACCAATCTTGGAGGCATCACAATAGACATCGAATGGCTTGGTGATATCTGGCATGATCAGTATTGGGGCTGTGGTCAATCTGCTCTTGAGCTGTTGGAAACTCTCTTCACATTTATCAGTCCATTCAAACTTCTTATCTTTCTTCAACAGTTGAGTCATGGGTCTTGCTATGCTTGAAAATCCTTCAACAAACCTGCGGTAATATCCCGCCAATCCGAGAAATGCACGGACCTCAGTTTGAGTGGTTGGGGCTTTCCATTCTTCAACGGTCTTGATCTTCGTAGGATCTATAGCAATTCCTCCTGCGGACAAGATGTGTCCCAGGAATCCTACTTCCTTTAACCAGAACTCACATTTGCTAAACTTGGCATACAACTTGTGCTCCCTAAGGGTTTCCAGGATGATTGTCAGATGTTGCTCATGTTCTTCTTCTGACTTGGAGTAGATTAGGATGTCGTCGATGAAGACAACGACAAACTTATCCAAAAAGTTCATAAAGATCTTATTCATGAGATTCATGAAATAAGCAGGGGCATTGGTCAATCCAAATGACATGACATTGTACTCATACAATCCATATCTGGTGGTGAAGGCAGTCTTGGGGATATCCGTTGCACGAATCTTTAGTTGATGGTAACCAATTGACAAGGGATTAACTTATCAATGCCTACGGATTGTAGACTAGGGTTTTAGCGGAAGTAGAGGGCAAGTAGATCTCGAAGGTTTTCAGCCGAAAAGTACTCGATGATGTAAAAACTAAGGTTGCGTGAGACAATGAATCGATCCTTTCTTTGTCCCTCGACTCCCCCTTATATAGGAGGTGGAGTCGAGGGATTCGTAGTACACACATTATAGAGTCCGGGAAGGTTTCTAACTCATCCCGAAAGATTACAAGTATGTTTTTCTAGTTTCCCTTAATACTAATTTGGGCTTCCGAATCTTCATACTCATCGAGTCGTGGGCCTTCAGTAAACCCCGGGTACCATCTTCGGCAGGCCCATTGGGGATGCCTATGTCACCAGTCGTAAGATCAATCTTAGAGAACACTCTGGCACTGGTCAGCTGGTCAAACAGGTCTTCTATCTTTGGCAGGGGGTATTTGTTCTTGATAGTGACATCGTTAAGCTTACGGTAATCCGTACATAAACGAGTGGCACCGTCCTTCTTATCCACAAACAAAACTGGTGATCTCCAAGGTGACGCACTTGGTTGAATCAGACCTTTGTGCAGCATGTCATCCAGTTGCTTCTTCAGCTCCACTAGTTTTGTCGGGTTCATACTATAGGCTCTCTGGGATATGGGTCCTGTTCCAGGGATTAAATCAATGATAAACTCGATATCCCGATCTGGGGGCATACCGGGTAAGTCATCAGGAAACACATCGGGGTATCTGCAGACTATCCGGATTTGATCCAAGGTTGGCTTGGCTATACTTGAGTTGCAGGTGAATTGTCTGGGCAGTCTTTCGGACACATGTTCTACAATCACTCCGGTGCTACTAGTCATGGTGATGGCCTTCTTAGCACAGTCAATCAATCCATGATGGGTTGACATCCAATCCATACCCAGTACTACTTCCAAACCTTTGGCTCCCAGAACTATCAAGTTTGCATAAAAATCTACTTCATGTATTCGGATAGGTACTGATTTGCAAATTTT
Organism: Lolium rigidum; assembly: GCF_022539505.1. Taxonomy (NCBI): domain Eukaryota; kingdom Viridiplantae; phylum Streptophyta; class Magnoliopsida; order Poales; family Poaceae; genus Lolium; species Lolium rigidum. Next base: position 40,699,081 of record NC_061511.1, read on the forward strand.
TCTAGCTTTGGTGGTTGACCCAGGTATTTGAACTATCATGACATGCTTCAAACTGATTGGTTGTATCCTACTAGTGCATGCAAAATCTTCCGTAACAAATGAGTGCGATGCTCCAGAATCAAACAAAACTCTTGCAGGTACTGAATTAACAGAAAACATACCCAGCACGACATCTGGCGCTTCCTGGGCTTCTTCAGCATTCATGTGATAGAGGCGGCCGTTGCGGTTGTTCGGGTTGCTTGGGGCAAACTTTCTCTCGGTGGTGACACGGCGTTGCTGCTGAGCAGGAGCAACAGTATTGGGGGTAGTCTTGGCTAGCTTCTTGGGGCACTCATTTGAGTAGTGACCCACAACTCCGCACTCATAACAAGTCACAGTTGACTTGTCCTTTGGGGTGATGGGAACAGCGTTGCTCCCAATCCCTGGAGCAGTGTTGGTGTTGGTGTTGTTGCCGGGGGCTCTCATCGGGGCACGGTTGAAGTGGTTGTTGTTGTTGTTGTTGTTGTTGTTGTGGTGGCCTCCGGGCCTGGGGTGTCCACCACGGTTGGGGAAACTTGGGCGCGACAGCGGTGCTGAGGGCTTGTCGAATCTGGGGGCAAACCCTCCACTTGAGTTGGGGCTATACTTGGGCGTATTGCTGGGCCCACTCTGGTTCATCATCCTGCGCTTGCGGTTCTCGTTGGCCTGGTTGAGCTTCCCTTCCATCTGTATGGCTGAGTCAACAAGGGCTTCGAGGTCAGTGAACTGGATGTTCACAAGTACAGTCTGCATCTCGTCGTGCAGTCCATTCAGGAACCTCTCCTTCTTCTTCTCGCTGGTGTCGGTCTCATCCGGGGCGTACCTTCACTGAGTGAGAAATCTGTCGCGGTATTCTACCACAGACATCCTTCCTTGCTTGAGTTCGCGGAACTCATCCCTCATCTTCTTGATTAGACCCGGTGGCACATGGTACCGGCTGAACTTGAGCTTGAAATCTGCCTAGGTCATCATCTGTCCTCCGTTCATGGCACGGGCACTGTTCCACCATGCTCTTGCAGGGCCTGACAGGTAGTGGGTGGCAAACAGTACTTTTTCTGCTGCTTCTACTCCTGCAACTTCCAAGTTGTTCTCCATGGTTTGGAGCCAGTCGTCGGCATCTAGTGGCTCTTCAGTCTTGCTGAACATGGGGGGATTGGTGTTCTGAAAATTCTTTAGCTTAGATCCTGCATGATCATGGTTTCCATTCCCGTGATTGTTCTGGGCCATCTGCTGCAGTACGGCAAGGTTGGCTTGTCGCTCAGCTCTATCAACCTCTCTATCTGCTACCATCATCTATAGCATCTGCATTATTGCATCTTGGCTGTTGCTGCGGGTTGGAGGGGCCATCTGAACATTGAGACAGATCATGAGATAAGAGGGAATTTTCTATGGCTTGTTTTGGGGTAAAGTTCAATTTTTTTTTAAAACTTGAGTACTTGACATGTTGAAATTTAAACACACTTTCATTCATTCATTCCAAGCAACATTACAAACTAACACCCAATGGTTTTAAGAACCATTTCATCATTCTACGATACAAGGGACTGATACAAACTCACACCTACGCAAGTGAACCAGTGATACTACTCTTCATCAACATCTATCGGAGTGAGAGCATCCACTCCGGCTTCCATGAACTCATAGCCATCCACATAGGGGTGGAAGGCCAGGTCATCATCTTCCTCTTCCTCCAAGTCATCGTCATTGCTCACGTAGGAGTATCCATCTCCCTGGATGTCTTCTCCTTCTCCTTCTCCTTCCAGGTCCTTCAGTTGGTTCTCCTGGGCCTGGACAGTCTCCTTCAGTGAGGCTATCTTTGCGCGGAGGCGAGCGATGGTGTAGTCCTTCTTTGCATCCTGACGGCGAAGAGTCTTGCGCTCCTTGGCAAGGATCTTGAGGGTCTCGGTCTGCTGTGCCTGCTAGAGGTAGGTGTGGTTGGCGTAGGCGCAGGAGTTGTCCAGCTCCATGCGGGTCTCACACAGCATGAAGTCCAGGTGTTCCACATGGTACTTCACCTCGGGGTGAGGTGACAGATCCATCGGCGCTCCCATGGAGTCATGCCTTGCGAGGTGGAAGAAGCGGGTTCCCCGGATCTGGGGCAGGTTCTGCCCACACAGACGGGCAAGTGCTTCCTGCATGGCGCGAGCTAGTCCGTCCGCCCAGTTGTTCTCCCTCAAAGAGAACTGGATCCTCTCGGACATGGGTGGCTCCAGCTTCCCGCGTAGGTCTGCAATGATGACCCACTGCAGTTGCCCTCCAGGCTGATCGTTGACTTGTCCTCCGAAGAACTCCGGGTGTGGGCGCTCGAGGTACTCCGCTAACTCCTTCAAGTCCTTCTCGAAGACTAGGCTTCCTCCATTGCCCAGCTGGTAGAACTTGGTTTGGGTGAACTGTTCCATCTGTAGACGAATTGGATGAGTAAGTTAGAGAAGTGCAAGTGTGTCAAGATTTTATGTATAATTACAAGAAAACCTCGAGCATGAATTTCTCTTTTTAAAAGATCTCAAAGGTTAGGGTGAGAATAAGTTTTCATAAGTATTCACTTCGTTTATTTGGAAACTCAGTTTTTCAGACGTCCATTCTAAACTAGGGCCTCCTAAGGTCAAACAATGGCTCTGATACCAACTTGTCAACACCCGGATTTTTAAGTCCAGATGCCTATTATGCCATACATCGCAATCCCAGGAAGATTGTTTTTGCGAGACATAATAAGTTCATATCACAGCACATCATTTATTACAAACCATAATTGTCTTACAACAAAGGATCACATGATCCAGTTCATTACAACAATTGATCTAGAGATCAAATACATAACACACAACGGAAGATACGTAGTAGTGGTTCATCCGTTCCACGAGCAACGCTTGACGTCAGGAGGTAGTCCTAGTTATCGTAGACGTCCTGCTGACCACCTTCCGGGTACTGGGTCTCCTCTTCATAGTCTGGCCATTTGAATAGCCAGGGACAAAGCCATGAGTACTTTAAAGTACTCGCAAACTATACTAATAGAAGTACTAATAGCTCTAAGTAGGTTCTAAGCTCTAGTTTCATTTGCATAAAGCTAGTTTTATTTCATAAGCACTTACTAGTTAAGACTCTTTAATTTCCTAGACTTACTCAAGTGGGAACATTAGTGTCATTCCCACAACTCTGTTGTGATTCAAGTCCAAGTCACCATTCAAGTTCAAAACACAAGTTACGAGTCACATTTGGAAAAGTTCTGATGACGGAACAAGTATGGCCTTTCCAGCTGTCCATGACCGCGGACGCGGCTATTCGAATAGTTTAAACTCTGCAGAGGTTGTACTCTTGTGCCACAACTTTTGATTACATCCGTCAGGGATAGCCCTGAATCATCATAACTCAGTATGCAGATCATCAACCATTAACCTTTCACTTACATACTCTAGTATAGGCACCTTCCCCATGAGCTTGGCCTCCCAGTGATAACAACCATCATCCTGGGAACTGCACAGGGCTTGGGTAGGACATTCAACTCTTTTCACGTCATTTCACTTTCAACGGAGGCAGCCTCGGCATAACCTCTATGACGCTTGTTAGAGGGAACCCACACTAAGGTACATAAATTTCCAGCTAAAGCCTTACCCATAATCGGGTATTGTGGGGGTACTCTAAAATTGGAATGGTATCGCATCCGAACCCAACCATCAGTTTTTATCAAATTCACCAAGTCATTCAAGAGTCACATTCACCTTCAAAATCTTTCAATAGAATGAATCCTCATTCCAAGGTTTTTACAAATCACTTGCTTCATAAGTTCCCATCTAGAGTAAATCAATTTTAGTTTAGCACTAGCAACTAATCATGAGGGGTGCTACCATAGTTTTGCTTGCTAAGCTAAGTGTGACACTTCTTGTGATACTCTATACTTAGACACAAAATTAAAAAAAAACAATAAGTAAACTTTGGTAAATAAAGTAAAGAGTAAAGCAATGTAAAAACTTAGGTTTGGATGAATAAGACTTGAAACACCAATACTAGTGCCATGATATTTTGCACTAGTAACTTGGCATGGTAGAGCTTGTATTAGGGTAGCTTGCAAGAGTATAGCTTGCCTTGGTTGGAGTACTTGGTCAAAGTGTTCTTCTTCCTCCTCGTAGAAGACCTCCTCCTCCTCGTAGCCTTCGGTACTAGCGTCTATAAACGGATACGAGGTAACAAACACCAATCAATACTTAAGGAGGCTACTTAGCCCTAATAGCTCAATCAAGATGACCTAGCATCATCACAATCATCATTCCACTAATCACTAGGTTTTTGACTTCATTAAGGTGAGAAAAATAATTTCCTCTCATTTATATATACTAAGATTTAAATCCTCAAATAAGCAAGGGTGAGGCAATGTAGCTAAAGTCATCACCTCTCCTCACCTTACTTGGGAATATGATTTAAATGAGGTGCTACACCTCATAGGTTTAAAATCCTAGATTTGAAAATAATTTAAATGGGCTAGTCATGACTACATAGCCATTATTTGATTCTAGCCCATGATCATCCAAAAAAAACTATAACATATTTTTGCATAAACAATTAGAGTTTTTGAAATGTGAATTATGAGAATTGAAATCACCTCAAAATTCATTATGATTGATTTTTAATAATTGTTTGAATTTGGAAAAGTTACTGACTTTTTATTTTTGTTGCACTTGATCTACAATGAACTAGGGTTTGAAACCAGTGGGGTTTGTTAGATCATTTCATCTACTTTCATACAAAATTGGAATCACTCAATTTGGGCTTGTAGATTTAAAGTTATTCAATTTTTAGTAAAGCACCAGTGTTGAAATTCGAATTAAACGAATAAATCGAATTCAAACGGACGGGCCTGCGCGGGAAACGAACTTGGGCCAGGAGGAGAAAAAGAGTTGGGCCAGCCCATCTGTGCGTATCGCACGCGTGGGCTGCCTGACGATGGGAACCGCTGTCAGCGGCTCATAACGAGTGAAACGGTAAGTTTTAACTGGGGGCGTTGGATTAGAAAGGGATCCGACGGCGATGGATCGTCATCGTCTCCGACAAGATCCCGCGTCTCTGGCAGCGAGGCTCGGGGGTCGGCGGCTTACCGGAGGTCCGGCGGTCATCGGCGTGGACGCAGGGGGACGTTGTCGATGACGGCGAACCGCCTAGTACTGGTGGCGTCGCTCGAGGTGGCTCCAATCGACGGCGCCCTTGCTACGGTACTGGCGGTGCTCCGGTGAGCAATTGAGGTGGCTCCGGCAGCAATGTGGAGAGGGAGGTGGTCGAGGAGGATCAGGGATGAGAGGGGAAGCGACTGGTGTGAAGAGATGGAGAGGGGAAGGCCTCTATTTATAGCGGCGAGGGAGTGCTGCGGGGGTGCACGGTGGCGTCCATGGCGATGCCTCTCTGGGCCGCGAAGGGGCAAGGCGAGGACGGCGTGGGCTTGCTAGCATCCTGGTGTTGCTCGATTGCTTGCTGGCGCAGAGAAAAGGAGATGGGATGGCTCGGGAGGTTGCAGCGTCTGCCACGGGTCCGGCGGAGACTTTTGACACGGGCGGCGGCGATAGGGCACGCGCAGGCGATTGAGCACGTCTAGGAGGTAGCCGGTGGCGTGGTTGTGCTGTGTGCAGAGGCAGAGGTGTAGGGGAGGACTGAGGCGACGGGGCATGCTCGCGCTCTGGCGCGTCCAGGGCGTTGCGGGCGTGCACACTCTGGCATGCCTGGGCGTTCTGGGCACGTACGTTCCTGGCCAATGCTGGCCTCTCCTGCGTCGAGGGCGTACATGGTCATGATCAGGGAAGAGAGGAGATGCTCCTGGACAAGGTTAAAGTGAGAGGAGGGGGCAGAGAGGAGGAGTGGCAAGGGGAGCGGCATGGTGCACGGCATGGCTATGCTCTGGTCCTCTCCTTGCTTTAATCATCAAAGGCAAAGGCATGGTTTGGTCCAGTGTGTGTAGAAGGACAACAATCAGCACTTTTAATCTCTGGTTTAGCCCAAAATCCACTGGATATTAGCATGTGTGTCAAATCCAGTTTGATGCCTGCCAGGTGTTCGATGAAATGGCCGCATGGGATTCAAATTCAAATTTTGCCAAACTTTTTCTTGGGAGTGGTTCAAATAATGTTTGGCACACAGTGGTGGTGTTGGTTTGCAAAATGGACAAGGTTTTGAAAAAATCCAAAAAAGGGTATGATCTAGTTTCTGTTTCAATGTTGCCACTTGGCATGCTTATATTAAGCAATTGAGACAAAGTCAACTATGTTGGTCAACACAAAAAGTGTTCACCTTGATGAGGTCTTGGATGAGGTGCAAAGAGTTGGGGAGGGTTTGGTTTAAGATTTGCTTAATACCAGGGCTCAAAGTGGGTAACATGTTAATAGTGGCAGATTTGACCATTATCACATGTAACTTGAATTTGAGTTTTCCTTTGATTTGATTTGGGTTTCTTTGGTTCAAAAGTGATTGTTATTGGTTTATTTAGGTTTCCCAACCATCTCCACCAAGTATAAATGGCTTAGGCCAAGATTTGCAAATTTGCCATTTGCTCTCATATGTCTTTCTCTTTTATTTTTCTTTTCTTTGGTTTTGTTTCCTTTTGACCTCAACTAGCCAGGTTTAGGGTTTTAGAGGTACTAGTAGAAATGCCCGTGCGTTGCTACGGGAGAAAACAAATGAAACATAAAAAAGCAAAAAATTATAACAACACAGCAAAAAAATTATAACAACACAACAAATGGCACCTCACGTTGTTTCTCCCTTCTCTACTATCTCAACTTTGATTTTTAGTCTTTGTCGGTACAAAAAAAAAGTTGATCCTTTCATGTACTATATACGTCTCCTCGGTGAGATCTCTCTAACCGTCTTACAGAGGAACAAAAATTGCAGCCGAAAAGCATCCCATATATAATCCATTAAATGTTGCAACATCAGCAGACCAAATTGTGAACAGATCCACAACCACAGTGAACAAACATAATTCCATATAAACCAGTGCAAATTTAATGAACCAAAGGAATTCATAATTGGAACAGATGTCAATCAATGTCACCAAATATATGTGTGTCATGTTCAGTGCACTAATGCAAATTTTTATCTAGAAATATATTAACATGAACATCTCTGCTATACAACTTCTGGCTCAACATCACCCAACCCCACTTGCTCCAGCAGTATTCCAAATTCAAAATTATATGTTGGCTTCGCCTCGATTTCCACTCATTCCTCCATCTCTATGTGTGCTACCCGCCTTGCAAGTCCAGCACTGCGCCTTCCTTGTGGTTTTGTGAGTAGAATTTGATTTACAACAGTAAAACTGAAAAGGAGAGCTCGTACTATTATCGATGGAGGTCATGGTAATGCACATAACACACCTAATTATCCTTTTATAATGGGATGCGGCCATAGAAAAGAGCAAAAATTTAATGTGTCCACCACAAACCTGCATCCTTCAATATCAATTGACAATGAAATCAATCTCATGAGTTTTTCACTTGATGACAAACACACTATCTTTTTGATAATCTAGATTGAAGTAGATAATGAGCATTGTCTCCTTAAATATTTTATTTTTTGCAGAATCTCACTCAAGTTTAGAAAGTTCTGAACAGCTGAAGAGATATTACACCATCACTTGTTGGTAATCGATTAAAAACTGCAGTATTGCACCCTGGAAATAAATTAAATGTTGAGCCAGAATACCAACCAAAATAATTTGAAGTTATCTAACAGCCAATAGTAGTCAAGTCTAGAGTCAACAAAGTATTTTTGGCATAAGTGAAACAATTGAATTTTAGGTCATCAAGCACCGAACATCCGGCAAATATGAACACTAAACTGAGAGTCAAGGAAAAATTTGTTCAGAAAAGATCTAAAGTAATTGCACGATCATTTTGTCAAACACAAGCAGAGCAAATGCACCACAATTTTGAAAGAGCAAGATTGTATTTTTTGCTCAATGAACCGCTAGATTTAGCTTGCAAGGGAGAGTATAAGCGTGCGTGGACCTACATGTGAATAAGGGTGTAGAGAGCAAGTGTTTCATCCAGCCTGCAGTAGCTGCTGATGTGCCGCTACTCTAGTTAGCTACACTTGCATTAAGATTTGAGTTACTACCCTTTTGAAAAAATGGTGTTCTGGTTGAAAGAATTACTCTGCAAGCCCACTCTGTACTCTCCAAAATTTGGCCCAAAATTCTAGTTGGTGTGGAGGAAATTACCTTGCGATGTACTCCCTTCATCTCATGAAACTTGTCTTAGATTATTTGTCTAAACTCGAATGTATCTAAACAGTATCTACCATGTAGAAACATTTAAATTTATACAAATCTAAGACAACTTTCATGGGATGGAGGGAGTACAAAATATCGTCTACCTTATTTTTCTGAACTCACCTACCTTTGTTAGGCCTGTTATGTTTTGCCTCGGTCATGTTTGTCAGGCACCTCAGGTTAGCCAATGGAATGACCACAACTTTAGAAGAGTTCCAATATTTTCATGCTAAACCACTATAAAAATAATCCAAAGCACAAGCTCATCTGGCTAAAAGGCAAGGTCATTTACCGATGAAGATGGCTTGACAACTTTAAAAAGATATACAAATGGTTTGAGTCTCCAGTGAGAACATGAGTTCATAAACTTTGTAAGTCATCGGTTATCTCCACCCAAGTACAAAATTGATTAAGTATGAACAATTCCACTAAAATGAATTTCTCCATTAAGCATGAACTTTCACTAAATTGGTACTATAATCAGTCATTCATAGGGTCTGCAACACAATTCTTGCATAACCATATGTTCTAGAACATAATATAATTTGCTTTCCCTTTAAAGGCTACAGTAAATGCCAAGAGTGGTTTATGTGTATACTTAAAATACTTATTGTACTTCAGAACAATGTTTGTATTGCTCAAAATAAAATTGAGCAAGAAGTTATTAAACCATGGTTTCATTTACTACTTGTGAAACCAAAATAAATCAATTCCTTTTAACTACAAGCTCAAGAAATTACCAATTAGTTTGTTTGTCCACAGGAAGTAGAAAAGGTGATATACTTCAAAATGATGTTGTAGCTTAGTGAATATTATCCAATGAACAGAAAACAAATAGAAAGTTAGAATGAGGAAGACCTAAAGAAATATCCTGGTAGCTGTAGGCACAAAGAGCCTCTAAACGTCCTAATTTTACAAAAAAAAAAGATCATCCAAGTAACTGCACACACAAATGAACACTAACATACCTAGAAGTAAGAAGAAATACACAGGAAGTTAAAATATCGAAGACCTAAAGACACATCCCCTTTAACTGCAGGCATGCAGGCATGAACTAAATGGTCTAGTTTTACAAAATATTTATCAGCCAAGTAAGCACAACCCTCTTAGGTGTAGGCATAAAGAAAACACTAACATACTGAATCTCCCGCACGGTACGACTTGGGTGCCTACTTAAGAGGCTTGTGCTTTCTGGAAAGATTTCTCAAAGGACAACAAGAGAGGCTCTCAATAAAATTTAAGAATGAACCCAGAAATATACAACTTCCCTAAGAGAACCATTTTTCTTATCAGAGGATGCTTTTTTTAATAAAAAAAACCCTCGAGCACCTGCAGGATGCTCTCTTTAATAATGCTTATGTGAATAGTAGTACCAAGTACCATAGTGCCATATAAAGCAGTGTTGCAATTGGTCGAATTAGGGAAACGAATTTTGGAGGACATGAGGAGCGATTAATAACCTGGCATGCCGCTGGTATAGCTCTCGGGGCAGTCTTGGTGGGGTGAGCCAGAGGCGGCTGCATGAGAGCATGAGTGAGATCTGCATCTTGAATCAAATTATCTTGACTTCTTTGCCGCAGTCCTCCTCCATATCGGGCACTTGAGTGGCGCACATGTCCAACAGGATCGGCAGCAAATCGATTATGGCGGGGCAGCCATGGCGGTGCAGCCATGGCGGTGCAACTGGTAGCTGTTGTCAGTGTGGTTGATTCTGGCTGGAAGCCATGTCGACGCGGCTGGGAGAAAGGGCTGGGGTGGCCAGAGCTGGATCGACACCCGTAGGGATGGTCCGGGGAACCCTACTTCATCCACCACTCTCCCTACAGTAAACAGTGTATAGTATTTTTGTTAATGTGTACAGGGAAATACATTACACTGACTGAATTATTGACCCAAGTGATGTGCAAGAGCGCTAAGCAATACTAATGAAAGCAGTATGCGATTTAATTTAGAGATGAATAAGAAATATTTGTTGAATGAATGGTTCCATAGCATGCTAATTGTGTTCAAATATGTACTAAAAATAGAAGATCAGAAAAAACAACATAAATCTCAGAATTCATGGGAAAAACTTCTGATGACCATAAGTAGTACAAACACATTTATATCCATGTGCACTATCAAATTTTGCATTCATCGGAACCGTAAGTATGAAAATATGAAACTACATACATTTTTTTATACATGAGCAGATAACACAAAATGTTCACGGTTCGGATAAGACAACCAATGATGCTATTAGCAAGTGCTTAACTGCTAAGTGGTAACCAAGTTCCATTATATAACTTGAAGAAAAGTCTACCTTGAATTAAGCTAATTTCTTGCTATAAGCTGCACACGAAAAGCAACCTAAACTAAGAAGAACTTTGGAATAGAACCACTGCACAAATATTGTAGCCAGGACCACCGTCAAATTTAGTAACCATCTAGTACTAAATAAAAAGCAGTGAGGTCGCTAATAGGCAATTAACATCAAACATCACTAACCATCTTTACAAGGCTCTACCCGTTCAAGCAAAATGATTTCAGATCCATAATCCTTACTTTTGAGGTCAAATGAAACCATCTTACCTTATCCAGCAACGACTGGAGCACAGAATCCCTCTAGATGGAAGAGATGTGAGCTAGCCATCAAAAGCTACATAATAGCATGAATTTTGGTGCCACAAAATAAATAGCAACTATAATGCCAAAGATGACAAAATAAATAACAACCATATTGCACATAAAATGATTTTAGTTCAGGTTCAAATAATCATTTAGTTGTTCCAGGTTCTTAAATAGATAATACATTTTTGACAATTGGGTTATTTTTAATAAATAGCACGATTCTTTAACAGTTTGGCGATTGTAATGATTTAACCGGAAATGCATCTATTCTTTCAATCATCATTTGCAAAGGTGCAGGGCAATACAAAGGCCAGAAATGGTGCGTCTTTCTTACCTGTGCCCAGCTTTGCATCCAATCGCCAAACTGTCAAATGAAAAAGATGATAGAACCACATGAGTGCTCATCTTGGGAAAAAAAGAGAAAGATGGGCCAAGCTTCAAATGCCTTATTTGGAAAATAAAAAAGTGTTGCTCGTCTTCATTAGAAATATGGTTCTAACTAAAATATGTGAAAATTATTAAAGAAAGGAAATCACATTAATAATTTGATAGAAGAAATCACTATGGGATCCATAGTTAGGATTGCTGGAAAAGTACAGATGAATATTTATCATTCCATCAATGAGGAGCCTTTTTTACTGTACATGGTATGAAGCATGTAATTCAAAGAGATTGAATGAAAGAGGTTGGACAAACAACAGCAATATAATCTGAGCATACAAAGGATGTATGACTGATGTTCCAAACATAATTAATCTTCTAGTAGTGCAAAATCATTCGGCTTACTCTATCTGACAGAATTAAAATATTTTGTTATGGCAGTAGATGCCAGGTCAATTATCACTGTTATAAAGAAAGAGGATTGTACCATCACAGGTGAAGCAAGTAGGTTGATGCCGAAAAAAGCATGGCTGTAATACAATCCAAACTGATGTATTATGCATTTGTTACTGCATGAGATACTGCTAATTATACTACATGTGGAGAGGCTTCAGTTTGATACGTGAAGTTGTCTGCGCTTACCTGTGATATAAAAATTCGCATCCAGTCTTTCTAGAACTTTAGTTATTCAAAGATATATCTATTTGGCAAGATACAAACACAGGACATGAAAATTTTAGTAAATGGACCACCGGGGCTTAATAAATTTGTAGGGAGAATGAATATGATAACGACAATGGATGTATCAGGATAAAACTTCCCTATCACTAATCCCATCCGTATACAGGTAATAATCCACTTTACGGGTTTAATTACCTTGAATCAGGCATGGATGCAGACCAAGCATGGCTGGAAATCAGATCCAGGTTGGGAATGGCTTGGCCAAACATCTCCAAAGCTGCACCGTCATCCTCAAAAGGGGATGCCTCGAGGGCCGCGGAAACACACGTGATGGCGACTCCATGGAAGCCGGTGGAGGCCGTGGCGCCGTCCTTGTCGCACACCTCCCCGCAGATCAATGACAACCTCGTCACTACCGCGACGGCCTCCGAAGAACCCAGGCAGGCAAACTCGATTCAAGCCTTCAAATAGGGTGTGTGTGGTGCCTCGGGCAGGTTGAGGCGATGATGTTGTGGATCAAGGGGGCGGTGGAGACGGAGATCAAAGGGGCGGCAGTGGTGTTGGGGATAAAAGGGGCGCCGATGGAGATGGGGATCTAGAGAGCGGGCAGGGTAAGGCGATGGTGTTGGGGATCAAGGGGGCGGCGGTGGAGACGGAGATCAAAGGGGCGACAATGGTGTTGGGGATAAAGGGGATGCCGGTGGAGACGGGGATCCAGGGGGCGCCGGTTGAGATGGGGATCCAGAGGGGGAGCCGGCGGTGTTGGGGGTCACTGGTGCGCAGGTGAACCTCTCTGCATCCATGGTTAGAGATAGGGGAGCAAATAGGGTTGTCGTGTGATAGTTGGGTTTAGTTGGGCCTGGCCCAGTTTTAGCTGTGCGTGCGGGGCGAGCGCAAGGGAGCGACGAAGGACGACCAGATGTTGGACGACGAAACTCTTTGACGTATTGCTGTGTGGGCAGAATAAGGAACACATTCCTCCTTTTTAAGTAGTCTAGATTAGTAACACTCTAGCAAACAATCATGGCAAACATCAATTCATTCATGCATGATCACTATGCACATATGCAATTCTAATTTAAGTTTTTGTTGGCTCCAAAATTTGGGAAATTGAGATTGAGATTCTTCCTTGATTTCAAAAGTTGGGATGTTACAGTTTATAGAGATCGTGACCACCGATACATGGTATGAGGGGCATCGCCAAAACTCGCATTTTTCATGTTTTCTACCCATTTCCATGAGCTATAGCACATATTTTTCGGTTCCAAGGATGATTTCCAGTGACCGTGACCACCCATACATGTTTTGAGAGGCTTAAATTTTCGTGGGCTGTAGCTCACAGTTTTCAGTTCCCGGGACGATTTTCCAACGACGACAATCACTGATACATGGTTTAGACGGGTGTCGCCAAAACCTGCCTTTTTCATATTTTCTGCCCTTTTTCGTGGGCTATAGCGTGCAACTTTTGGTTCCCGGGTGAATTTCCATTGATCGTGACCACCGATTCATGGTTTGAGGGGCATCGCCAAAACTCGTCTTTTTCATGTTTTCTGGCTATTTTCGTGGGCTATAGCGCACAGTTTTTGGTCCCCGAGATAATTTATAGCAATCGTAACCACCGGTACATTGTTTGAGTGGCGTCGCTAAAACTCATATTTTTCATGTTTTCTGCCCATTTTCATGAGCTATAGTGCACATTTTTCGATTCCCGAGACGATTTACAACGACTATGACCACCGATACATGGTTTGAGAGGCTTCACGAAAACTCGTGTTTTTATGTTTTCTGCTTCCATTTTCGTGGGCTATAGCTCGCAGTTTTAAGTTCACGGGACAATTTCTATTGACGGTGACCACCGATACATGGTTAGACTGGTGTCGCCAAAACTTGCCCTTTTAATGTTTTCTGCCCATTTTCGTGGGCTATAGCGCACGACTTTTTGTTCCCGAGACATTTTCCAGCAACCGTGACCACCGATACATGGTTTAAGGGGCATCGCCAAAACTCGCATTTTTCTTATTTTCCGTCCATTTTCGTGGGCTATAACGAAAAGTTTTCGGTTCCCAGGACAATTTCTAGCGATTGTGACCACCGATACATAGTTTGAGTGGCGTCGCGAAAAGTCGTATTTTTCATGTTATCTGACCATTTTCATGGGCTATAGCGCACATTTTTCGGTTCCCGGGATGATTTTCACCGACCGTGACCACCGATACATGGTTTTAGAGGCTCCGCGAAAACTCGTGTTGTTCATTTTTTCTATCGCCATTTTCGTGGGCTAGAGCTCACAGTTTTCAGTTTCCGTGACGATTTGCAATAACGGTGACCATTGATACATGGTTAGATAGGCGACGCTAAAACCTGTCTTTTTCATGTTTTCTGCCCTTTTTCATGGGCTACAACGTGCAGCTTTTGGTGCCGGGACAATTTCCAACGATCATGAGTACCGATACATGGTTTGTGTGGCATCGCCAAAACTCCCTTTTCATGTTTTCTGCCCATTTTCATGGGCTAGGGCACAATTTTTGGTTCCCGGGACAATTTCTAGCGATCATGAACACTGACACATGGTTTCACATCCTTCGCCAAAACTCGTCTTTTTCATGTTTTCTGTCCATTTTCATGGGCTATAAAGCACAGTTTTCGGCTACCAGGACAATTTCTAGCGACCGTGACCACCGATACATAGTTTGAGGGGCATCGCCAAAACTCGCATTCATGTTTTCTACTCATTTTCGTGGGTTATAGCGCACAGTTTATAGAGATCGTGACCACCGATACATGGTATGAGGGGCGTCGCCAAAACTCGCATTTTTCATCTTTTCTGCCCATTTTCGTGGGCTATAGCGCAAAACTTTTTGTTCCTAGGGCAATTTCCAGCGACCGTGACCACCCATACATGGTTTAAGGGGCATCGCCAAAACTCGCATTTTTCTTGTTTTCCGCCCATTTTCGTGGGCTATAACGCAAAGTTTTCGGTTCCCGGGACAATTTCTAGCGATTCTGACCACCAATGCATAGTTTGAGTGGCGTCGCCAAAAGTCATATTTTTCATGTTATCTGCCCATTTTCATGGGCTATAGCGCACATTTTTTGGTTCCCGGGATGATTTCCACCGACCGTGACCACCGATACATGGTTTTAGAGGCTCCACGAAAACTCGTGTTGTTCATTTTTCTGTCGCTATTTTCGTGGGCTAGAGCTCATAGTTTTCAGTTTCCGGGATGATTTTCGATGACGGTGACCACTGATACATGGTTAGACAGGCGTCGTAAAACCTGTCTTTTTCATGTTTTCTGCCCTTTTTCATGGGCTACAGTGTGCAGCTTTTAGTTCCAGGACAATCTCCAGCGATCGTGAGTACTGATACATGGTTTGTGTGGCATCGCCAAAACTCCCTTTTCATGTTTTCTACCCATTTTCGTGGGCTAGCGCACAATTTTTGGTTCCTGTGACAATTTCTAACGATCATGAACACCAACACATGGTTTCACTTCCTTCGCCAAAACTCGCCTTTTTCATGTTTTCTGTACATTTTCGTGGCTATAGCGCACAATTTTTCGTTCCCGGGACAATTTCCGCCGACCGTGACCACACATACATGGTTTGAGGGGCATCGCCAAAACTCGCCTTTTTCATGTTTTTCGCCCTTTTTCATGGCCTATAGCGCACATTTTTCGGTTCCTAAGACAATTTCTAGCGACCATGGCCACCGATACATAGTTTTAGTGGCATCGCCAAAAATCATATTTTTGATGTTTTCGCGCATTTTCATGTGCTATAGCGCACATCTTTCGGTTCCCAAGGATGATTTCTAGTGACCGTGACCACCGATACATGGTTTGAGAGGCTTCAAGAAAACTTGTGTTTTTCATGTTTTCTACCTCCATTTTCGTGGGCTGTAGCTCACATTTTTCCGTACCTGGGATGATTTCCAACGACGGTGACCACCGATACATGGTTAGACTAGTGTCGCCAAAACTCGCTTTTTTCATTATTTTCGTGGGCAATAGCGCACAATTTTTTGTTTAAGGGACAATTTCCAGCGACTGTGACCCCCGATACATGGTTTGAGGGGCATCGCCAAAACTCGCCTTTTTCATATTTTTTTCCCATTTTCGTGGAATATAACGCATAATTTTTGGTTCATGGGGCAATTTCTAGCGATCGTGACGATCGATACATAGTTTGAGTGGCATCACCAAAAGTCATATTTTTCATGTTTTCTCGCCCATTTTCATGGGCTATAGCGCACATTTTTCGGTTCCCGGGATGATTTCCACTGACCGTGACCACCGATACATGGTTTGAGAGGCTTCGCGAAAACTCGTGTTGTTCATTTTTTTCTACCTCCATTTTCGTGGGCCATAGCTCACACTTTTCAGTTCCCGGGACGATTTTCCAACGACGGCAATCACTCATGCATGGTTTAGACGGGCGTCGCTAAAACCTGCCTTTTTCATCTTTTCTGCCCTTTTTCGTGGGCTATAGCGTGCAACTTTTGGTTCCCGGGAGAATTTCCATTGATCGTGACCACCGATACATGGTTTGAGGGGCGTCGCCAAAACTCGTCGTTTTCAAGTTTTCTACCCATTTTCGTGGGCTATAGCGCAAAACTTTTTGTTCCCGGGGCAATTTCCAGCGACCGTGACCACCGAAACATGGTTTAAGGGGCATCGCCAAAAATCACATTTTTCTTGTTTTCCGCCCATTTTCGTGGGCTATAACGCAAAGTTTTCGGTTCCCAGGACAATTTCTAGCGATTGTGACCACCGATACATAGTTTGAGTGGCGTCGCCAAAAGTCATATTTTTCATGTTATCTGCCCATTTTCATGAGCTATATGCGCACATTTTTCGGTTCCCGGGATGATTTCCACCGACCGTGAGCACCGATACATGGTTTTAGAGGCTCCACAAAAACTCGTGTTGTTCATTTTTCTGTCGCCATTTTCGTGGGCTAGAGCTCATAGTTTTCAGTTTCCGGGGCGATTTTCAATGACGGTGACCACTGATACATGGTTAGACAGGCGTCGTAAAACCTGTCTTTTTCATGTTTTCTGCCCTTTTTCATGGGCTACAGTGTGCAGCTTTTGGTTCCAGGACAATCTCCAGCGATCGTGAGTACTGATACATGGTTTGTGTGGCATCGCCAAAACTCCCTTTTCATGTTTTCTGCCCATTTTAGTGGGCTAGTGCACAATTTTTGGTTCCTATGACTATTTCTAGCGATCATGAACACCAACACATGGTTTCACTTCCTTCGCCAAAACTCGCCTTTTTCATGTTTTCTGTACATTTTCGTGGCTATAGCGCACAATTTTTCGTTCCCGGGACAATTTCCAGCGACCGTGACCACACATACATGGTTTGAGGGGCATCGCCAAAACTCGCCTTTTTCATGTTTTTCGCCCTTTTTCATGGCCTATAGCGCACATTTTTCGGTTCCTAAGACAATTTCTAGCGACCATGGCCACCGATACATAGTTTTAGTGGCATCGCCAAAAATCATATTTTTGATGTTTTCTGCGCATTTTCATGTGCTATAGCGCACATCTTTCGGTTCCCAAGGATGATTTCTAGTGACCGTGACCACCGATACATGGTTTGAGAGGCTTCAAGAAAACTTGTGTTTTTCATGTTTTCTACCTCCATTTTCGTGGGCTGTAGCTCACATTTTTCCGTATCTGGGATGATTTCCAACGACGGTGACCACCGATACATGGTTAGACTAGTGTCGCCAAAACTCGCTTTTTTCATTATTTTCGTGGGCAATAGCGCACAATTTTTTGTTTAAGGGACAATTTCCAGCGACTGTGACCACCGATACATGGTTTGAGGGGCATCGCCCAAACTCGCCTTTTTCATATTTTTTTCCCATTTTCGTGGAATATAACGCATAATTTTTGGTTCATGGGGCAATTTCTAGCGATCGTGACGATCGATACATAGTTTGAGTGGCATCACCAAAAGTCATATTTTTCATGTTATCTGCCCATTTTCATGGGCTATAGCAGACATTTTTCGGTTCCCGGGATGATTTCCACTGACCGTGACCACCGATACATGGTTTGAGAGGCTTCGCGAAAACTCGTGTTGTTCATTTTTTTCTACCTCCATTTTCGTGGGCCATAGCTCACACTTTTCAGTTCCCGGGACGATTTTCCAATGACGGCAATCACTGATGCATGGTTTAGATAGGCGTCGCCAAAACCTGCCTTTTTCATGTTTATTGCCCTTTTTCGTGGGCTATAGCGTGCAACTTTTGGTTCCCGGGAGAATTTCCATTGATCGTGACCACCGATACATGGTTTGAGGGGCGTCGCCAAAACTCGTCTTTTTCAAGTTTTCTGCCCATTTTCGTGGGCTATAGCGCAAAACTTTTTGTTCCCGGGGCAATTTCCAGCGACCGTGACCACCGAAACATGGTTTAAGGGGCATCGGCAAAAATCGCATTTTTCTTGTTTTCCGCCTATTTTCGTGGGCTACAACGCAAAGTTTTCGGTTCCCGGGACAATTTCTAGCGATTATGACCACCGATACATAGTTAGAGTGGCGTCGCCAAAAGTCATATTTTTCATGTTATCTTCCCATTTTCATGAGCTATAGCGCACATTTTTCGGTTCCCGGGATGATTTCCACCGACCGTGAGCACCGATACATTTTTCGGTCACCATCATTGAAAACGCGTGTTGTTTATTTTTTCTGTCGCCATTTTCGTGGGCTAGAGCTCACTGTTTTCAGTTTCCGGGGCTATTTTCAATGATGGTGACCACTGATACATGGTTAGACAGGCGTCGTAAAACCTGTCTTTTTCATGTTTTCTGCCCTTTTTCATGGGCTACAACGTGCAGCTTTTGGTTCCGGGACAATTTCCAGCGATCGTGAGTACCGATACATGGTTTGTGTGGCATCGGCAAAGCTCCCTTTTTATGTTTTCTGCCCATTTTCGTGGGCTAGCGCATAGTTTTTGGTTGCTGTGACAATTTCAAGCGATCATGAACACCGACACATGGTTTCACTTCCTTCGCCAAAACTCGCCTTTTTCATGTTTTCTGTCCATTTTCGTGGGCTATAGCGCACAATTTTTCGTTCCCGGGACTATTTCCAGCAAATGTGACCACACATAAATGGTTTGAGGGGCATCGCCAAAACTTGCCTTTTTCATGTTTTCCGCCCTTTTTCGTGGGCTATAGCGCACATTTTTCGGTTACTAAGTCAATTTCTAGCGACCATGGCCACCGATACATAGTTTGAGTGGTGTCGCCAAAAATCATATTTTTGATGTTTTCTGCCCATTTTCGTGGGCTATAGCGCACATTTTTCGGTTCCCGAGGATGATTTCCAGTGACCGTGACCACCGATACATGGTTTGAGAGGCTTTAAGAAAACTTGTGTTTTTCATGTTTTCTGCCTCCATTTTCATGGGCTATAGCTCACATTTTTTGGTTCCTGGGATGATTTCCAACGACGGTGAACACCGATACATGGTTAGACTAGTGTCGCCAAAACTCGCTTTTTTCATGATTTTCGTGCGCACAATTTTTTGTTCGCGGGACAATTTGCAGCGACTGTGACCACCGATACATGGTGTGAGAGGCATCACGAAAACTCACCTTTTTCATATTTTCTGCCCATTTTCGTGGGATATAACGCATAATTTTCGGTTCCTGGGGCAATTTCTAGCGATCGTGACCATCGATACATAGTTTGAGTGGATCCGTAAAAACTCGTATTTTTCATATTTTCTGCCTATTTTCATAGGCTATAGCGCACATTTTTCGATTCCCGTCATGATTTCCACTGACCGTGACCACCGATACATGGTTTGAGAGGCTTCGCGAAAACTCATGTTGTTCATTTTGTTCTGCCTCCATTTTTGTGGGCCATAGCTCACACTTTTCAGTTCGCGGGACGATTTTCCAACAACGGTAATCACTGATGCATGGTTTAGACGGGTGCACCAAAACCTGCCTTTTTCATGTTTTCTGCCCTTTTTCGTGGGCTATAGCGTGCAACTTTTGGTTCCCAGGAGAATTTCCATTGATCGTGACCACCGATACATGGTTTGAGGGGCGTCGCGAAAACTCGTCTTTTTCATGTATTCAGCCCATTTTCGTGGGCTATAGCGCAAGCCTTTTTGTTCTAGGGACAATTTCCAGCGACCGTGACCACCGATATATGGTTTAAGGGGCATCGCCAAAACTCGCATTTTTCTTGTTTTCCGCCCATTTTTGTGGGCTATAACGCAAAGTTTTCGGTTCCCGGGACAATTTCTAGTGATTGTGACCACCGATACATAGTTTGAGTGGCGTCACCAAAAGTTATATTTTTCATGTTATCTGCCCATTTTCATGGGCTATAGCGCACATTTTTCGGTCCCCGGGATGATTTCCACCGACCGTGAGCACCGATACATGGTTTTAGAGGCTCCACGAAAACTCGTGTTGTTCATTTTTCTATCGCCATTTTCGTGGGCTAGAGCTCACAGTTTTCAGTTTCCGGGATGATTTTCAATGACGGTGACCACTGATACATGGTTAGATAGGCGTCTTTTTCATGTTTTCTGCCCTTTTTCATGGGCTACAGTGTGCAGCTTTTGGTTCGGGACAATTTCCAGCGATCGTGAGTACCGATACATGGTTTGTGTGGCATCGCCAAAACTCTCTTTTTATATTTTCCGCCCATTTTCGTGGGCTAGAGCACAGTTTTTTGGTTCCTGTGACAATTTCTAGCGATCATGAACACCGACACATGGTTTCACTGCCTTCGCCAAAACTCGCTTTTTTCATGTTTTCTGTCCATTTTCGTGGGCCGCACAATTTTTCGTTCCTGGGACAATTTCCAGCGAATGTGACCACACATCCATGGTTTGAGGGGCATCGCCAAAACTCATCTTTTTCATGTTTTCCGCCATTTTTCGTGGGATAGCGCACATTTTTGGTTCCTAAGACAATTTCTAGCGACTGTGGCCACCGATACATAGTTTGAGTGGCGTCGCCAAAAATCATATTTTTGATGTTTTCTGCCCATTTTCTTGGGCTATAGCGCACATTTTTTTGGTTCCCGAGGGTGATTTCCAGTGACCGTGACCACCGATACTTGGTTTGAGAGGCTTCACAAAAACTCGTTTTTTTCATGTTTTCTGCCTCCATTTTCGTGGGCTATAGCTCACATTTTTCAGTTCCCGGGACGATTTCCAACGACGGTGACCACCAATACATGGTTAGACTAGTGTTGCCAAAACTCTCTTTTTTCATGATTTTCGTGGGCAATAGCGCACAATTTTTTGTTTAAGGGACAATTTCCAGCGACTGTGACCACTGATACATGGTTTGAGGGGCATCGCCAAAGCTCACCTTTTTCATGTTTTTCGCCCATTTTCGTGGGCTATAACGCACAAATTTCGGTTCCTGGGACTATTTCTAGCGATCGTGACCATCGATACATATTTGAGTGGCGTCGCAAAAACTCGTATTTTTCATATTTTCTGCCTATTTTCGTAGGCTATAGCGCACATTTTTCGGTTCCCGGGATGATTTCCACTGACCGTGACCACCGATACATGGTTTGAGAGGCTTCACGAAAACTCGTGTTGTTCATTTTTTCTGCCTCCATTTTCGTGGGCTATAGCTCATAGTTTTCAGTTCCTGGGACGATTTCCCAACGACGGCAATCACTGATACATGGTTTAGAAGGGCGTCGCCAAAACCTGCGTTTTTCATCTTTTCTGCCCTTTTTCGTGGGCTATAGCGTGAAACTTTTGGTTCCCGGGATAATTTCCATTGATCGTGACCACCGATACATGGATTGAGGGGCATCGCCAAAACTCGCATTTTTCATGTTTTCTACCCATTTTCGTGGGCTATAGCGCACAGTTTTCGGTCCCCGAGATAATTTATAG
This sequence comes from Lolium rigidum, assembly GCF_022539505.1. Taxonomy (NCBI): domain Eukaryota; kingdom Viridiplantae; phylum Streptophyta; class Magnoliopsida; order Poales; family Poaceae; genus Lolium; species Lolium rigidum. The sequence goes on from NC_061511.1 coordinate 40,720,922, forward strand.
CAATCGTGACCACCAGTACATGGTTTGAGAGGCTTCACGAAAACTCGTGTTTTTATGTTTTCTGCCTCCATTTTCATGGGATATAGCTCACAGTTTTAAGTTGTTGGGACGATTTCCAGCGAAGGTGATCACCGATACATGGTTAGAATGGTGTCGCTAAAACTCGCCTTTTTCATATTTTCTGCCCATTTTTGTGGGCTATAGCGCACAATATTCTGTTCCCTGGACAATTTCCAGCGACCGTGACCACCGATTCATGGTTTAAGGGGCATCTCCAAAACTCACATTTTTCTTGTTTTCCACCCATTTTCGTGGGCTATAACGCAAAGTTTCGGTTCCCGGAACAATTTCTAGCGATTGTGACCACCGATACATAGTTTAAGTGGCGTCGCCAAAAGTCATATTTTTTCATGTTATCTGACCATTTTCGTTGGCTATAGTGCACATTTTTTCGGTTCCCAGGATGATTTCCACCGACCGTGACCACCGATACGTGGTTTTAGAGTCTCCGTGAAAACTCGTGTTGTTCATTTTTTTTGTCGCCATTTTCGTGGGCTAGCGCACAGTTTTTAGTTTCCGGGACGATTTCAATTGATGGTGACCACTGATACATGGTTAGACATGCGTCGCTAAAACCTATTGATGCGTGTGGTTGACACGTCCATTGGGAACCCCAAGAGGAAGGTGTGATGCGCACAGCGGCAAGTTTCCCTCAGTAAGAAACCAAGGTTTAATTGAACCAGTAGGAGTCAAGAAGCACGTTGAAGGTTGATGGCGGCGGGATGTAGTGCGGCGCAACACCGTAGATTCCGGCGCCAACGTGGAACCTGCACAACACAACCAAAGTACTTTGCCCCAACGAAACAAAGTGAGGTTGTCAATCTCACCGGCTTGCTGTAACAAAGGATTAACCGTATTGTGTGGAAGATGATTGTTTGCGAGAAAACAGTAGAACAAGTATTGCAGTAGATTGTATTTCAAGTATAGAGAATTGGACCGGGGTCCACAGCTCACTAGAGGTGCCTCTCCCATAAGATAAACAAGCATGTTGGGTGAACAAATTACGGCTTGGGCAATTGACAAATAAAGAGGGCATGACCATGCACATACATATCATGATGAGTATAGTGAGATTTAATTGGGCATTACGACAAAGTACATAGACCGCCATCCAACATGCATCTATGCCTAAAAAGTCCACCTTCAGGTTATCATCCGAACCCCCTCCAGTATTAAGTTGCCAACAACAGACAATTGCATTAAGTATTGCGCGTAATGTAACTAGTAACTACATCCTTGAGCATAGCACTAATGTTTTATCCCTAGTGGCAACAGCACATCCACAACCTTAGAACTTTTCGTCACCGTCCCGCGATATCAATGGAGGCATGAACCCACTATCGAGCATAAATACTCCTTCTTGGAGTTACAAGCATCTACTTGGCCGAGCATCTACTAGTAACGGAGAGCATGCAAGATCATAAACAACACATAGACATAACTTTGATAATCAACATAACAAGTATTCTCTATTCATCGGATCCCAACAAACGCAACATATAGAATTACGGATAGATGATCTTGATCATGTTAGGCAGCTCACAAGATCCGACAATGAAGCACAATGGGGAGAAGACAACCATCTAGCTACTGCTATGGACCCATAGTCCAGGGGTAGACTACTCACACATCACTCCGGAGGCGACCATGGCGGCGTAGAGTCCTCCGGGGAGATGATTCCCCTCTCCGGCAGGTGCCGGAGGCGATCTCCTGGATCCCCCGAGATGGGATCGGCGGCGGCGGCGTCTCTGGAAGGTTTTCCGTATCGTGGCTCTCGGTACTGGGGGTTTCGCAACGGAGGCTTTAAGTAGGCGGAAGGGCAGGTCAGGAGGCGGCACGAGGGCCCCACACCATAGGGCCGCGCGGCCAAGGGGGGGGGGGGCGCCGCCCTAGGGTGTGGCCACCTCGTGGCCCCACTTCGTCTCCTCTTCGGACTTCTGGAAGCTTCGTGGAAAAATAGGACCCTGGGCATTGATTTCGTCCAATTCCGAGAATATTTCGTTACTAGGATTTCTGAAACCAAAAACAGCAGAAAACAGCAACTGGCACTTCGGCATCTTGTTAATAGGTTAGTTCCAGAAAATGCACGAATATGACATAAAGTGTGCATAAAACATGTAGATAACATCAATAATGTGGCATGGAACATAAGAAATTGTCGATACGTCGGAGACGTATCAGCATCCCCAAGCTTAGTTCTGCTCATCCCGAGCAGGTAAAACGATAACACAGATAATTTTTGGAGTGACATGCCATCATAACCTTGATCATACTATTTGTAAAGCATATGTAGTGAATGCAGCGATCAAAACAATGTATATGACATGAGTAAACAAGTGAATCATAAAGCAAAGACTTTTCATGAATAGCACTTCAAGACAAGCATCAATAAGTCTTGCATAAGAGTTAACTCATAAAGCAATAATTCAAAGTAAAGACATTGAAGCAACACAAAGGAAGATTAAGTTTCAGCGGTTGCTTTCAACTCATAACATGTATATCTCATGGATATTGTCAACATAGAGTAATATAATAAGTGCAATAAGCAAATATGTAGGAATCAATGCACAGTTCACACAAGTGTTTGCTTCTTGAGGTGGAGAGAAATAGGTGAACCGACTCAACATTGAAAGTAAAAGAATTGTCCTCCATAGAGGAAAAGCATCGATTGCTATATTTGTGCTAGAGCTTTGATTTTGAAAACATGAAACAATTTTGTCAACGGTAGTAATAAAGCATATGTATCATGTAAATTATATCTTACAAGTTGCAAGCCTCATGCATAGTATACTAATAGTGCCCGCACCTTGTCCTAATTAGCTTGGACTACCGGATCATCACAATGCACATGTTTTAACCAAGTATCACAAAGGGGTACCTCTATGCCGCCTGTACAAAGGTCTAAGGAGAAAGCTCGCATTGGATTTCTCGCTATTGATTATTCTCAACTTAGACATCCATACCGGGACAACATAGACAACAGATAATGGACTCCTCTTTTATGCATAAGCATGTAACAACAATTAATAATTTTCTCATATGAGATTGAGGATATTTGTCCAAAACTGAAACTTCCACCATGGATCATGGCTTTAGTTAGCGGCCCAATGTTCTTCTCTAACAATATGCATGCTTAACCATAAGGTGGTAGATCGCTCTTACTTCGGACAAGACGAACATGCATAGCAACTCACATGAAATTCAACAAAGAGTAGTTGATGGCGTCCCCGAGTAAACATGGTTATCGCACAACAAGCAACTTAATAAGAGATAAAGTGCATAATTACATATTCAATACCACAATAGTTTTTAAGCTATTTGTCCCATGAGCTATATATTGCAAAGGTGAATGATGGAATTTTAAAGGTAGCACTCAAGCAATTTACTTTGGAATGGCGGAAAATACCATGTAGTAGGTAGGTATGGTGGACACAAATGGCATAGTGGTTGGCTCAAGTATTTTGGATGCATGAGAAGTATTCCCTCTCGATACAAGGTTTAGGCTAGCAAGGCTTATTTGAAACAAACACAAGGATGAACCGGTGCAGCAAAACTCACATAAAAGACATATTGAAAACATTATAAGACTCTACACCGTCTTCCTTGTTGTTCAAACTCAATACTAGAAATTATCTAGACCTTAGAGAGACCAAATATGCAAACCAAATTTTAGCATGCTCTATGTATTTCTTCATTAATGGGTGCAAAGCATATGATGCAAGAGCTTAAACATGAGCACAACAATTGCCAAATATCACATTACCCAAGACATTTATAGCAATTACTACATGTATCATTTTCCAATTCCAACCATATAACAATTTAACGAAGAAGAAACTTCGCCATGAATACTATGAGTAGAAACTAAGGACATACTTGTCCATATGCTACAGCGGAGCGTGTCTCTCTCCCATAAAGTGAATGCTAGGATCCATTTTATTCAAACAAAACAAAAAACAAAAACAAACCGACGCTCCAAGCAAAGCACATAAGATGTGATGGAATAAAAATATAGTTTCAGGGGAGGAACCTGATAATGTTGTCGATGAAGAAGGGATGCCTTGGGCATCCCCAAGCTTAGACGCTTGAGTCTTCTTGATATATGCAGGGGTGAACCACCGGGGCATCCCCAAGCTTAGAGCTTTCACTCTCCTTGATCATGTTGCATCATACTCCTCTCTTGATCCTTGAAAACTTCCTCCACACCAAACTTAGAACAACTCATTAGAGGGTTAGCGACAATAAAAATTAACATGTTCAGAGGTGACACAATCATTCTTAGCACTTCTGGACATTGCATAAAGCTACTGGACATTAATGGATCAAAGAAATTCATCAAACATAGCAAAAGAGGCAATGCGAAATAAAAGGCAGAATCTGTCAAAATAGAACAGTTCGTATTGACGAATTTTATCGAGGCACCAGACTTGCTCAAATGAAAATGCTCAAATTGAATGAAAGTTGCGTACATATCTGAGGATCACTCACGTAAATTGGCATAATTTTCTGAGTTACCTACAGGGAAAACAGCCCAGATTCGTGACAGCAAAGAAATCTGTTTCTGCGCAGTAATCCAAATCTAGTATGAACTTTTCTATCAACGACTTTACTTGGCACAACAAAACACTAAACTAAGATAAGGAGAGGTTGTTACAGTAGTAAACAACTTCCAAGACACAAAATAAAAACAAAGTACTGTAGGTAAAAACATGGGTTGTCTCCCATAAGCGCTTTTCTTTAACGCCTTTCAGCTAGGCGCGAAAGTGTATATCAAGTATTATCAAGAGACGAAGTGTCAACATCATAATTTGTTCTAATAATAGAATCAAAAGGTAACTTCATTCTCTTTCTAGGGAAGTGTTCCATACCTTTCTTGAGAGGAAATTGATGTTTTATATTACCTTCCTTCATATCAATGATAGCACCAACAGTTCGAAGAAAAGGTCTTCCCAATATAATGGGACAAGATGCATTGCATTCAATATCCAAGACAACAAAATCAACGGGGACAAGGTTATTGTTAACGGTAATGCGAACATTATCAACTTTCCCCAAAGGTTTCTTTGTAGAATGATCAGCAAGATTAACATCCAAATAACAATTTTTCAACGGTGGCAAGTCAAGCATATTATAAATTTTCTTAGGCATAACAGAAATACTTGCACCAAGATCACATAAAGCATTACAATCAAAATCTTTAACCTTCATCTTAATGATGGGCTCCCAACCATCCTCTAGCTTTCTAGGAATAGAGGCTTCGCGCTCTAGTTTCTCTTCTCTAGCTTTTATGAGAGCATTTGTAATATGTTGCGTGAAAGCCAAATTTATAGCACTAGCATTAGGACTTTTAGCAAGTTTTTGCAAGAACTTTATAACTTCAGAGATGTGGCAATCATCAAAATTCAAACCATTATAATCTAAAGCAATGGGATCATCATCCCCAATGTTGGAAAAAATTTCAGCAGCTTTATCACAGAGCGGTTTCAGTAGTTTTAGCAGCTTCAGTGCAGTTTCTGCGCTTTGCATTAGAAGTGGAAACATTGCTAACACCAATTCTTTTATTATTAATAGTAGGAGGTGCAGCAACATGTGTAGCATTAGCATTACTAGTGGTGGTAATAGTCCAAACTTTAGCTACATTCTTCTCTTTAGCTAGTTTTTCATTTTCTTCTCTATCCCACCTAGCACGCGAGTTCAGCCATTAATCTTATATTCTCATTAATTCTAACTTGGATGGCATTTGCTGTAGTAGTAATTTTGTTATGATGATTTTCATTAGGCATAACTTTCGATTTCAAAAGATCAACATCGACAGCAAGACTATCGACTTTAGAAGCAAGTATATCAATTTTCCCAAGCTTTTCTTCAACATGATTTGTTAAAAGCAGTTTGTGTACTAATAAATTCTTTAAGCATAGCTTCAAGTCCAGGGGGTGAACTCCTATTATTGTTGTAAGAATTCCCATAAGAATTACCATAGCCGTTGCCATTATTATAAGGATATGGCCTATAGTTGTTACTAGAATTGTTCCGGTAAGCATTGTTGTTAAAATTATTATTTTTAATGAAGTTTAAATCAACATGTTCTTCTTGTGCAACCAATGAAGCTAACGGAACATTATTAGGATCAATATTAGTCCTATCATTCACAAGCATAGACATAATAGCATCAATCTTATCACTCAAGGAAGAGGTTTCTTCGACAGAATTTACCTTCTTACCTTGTGGAGCTCTTTCCGTGTGCCATTCGGAGTAGTTGATCATCATATTATCAAGAAGCTTTGTTGCTTCACCAAGAGTGATGGACATAAAGGTACCTCCAGCAGCTGAATCCAATAGGTTCCGCGAAGAAAAATTCAGTCCTGCATAGAAGGTTTGGATGATCATCCAAGTAGTCAGTCCATGGGTTGGGCAATTTTTAACCAAAGATTTCATTCTTTCCCATGCTTGTACAACATGTTCAGTATCTAATTGTTTAAAATTCATTATGCTACTCCTCAAAGATATAATTTTAGCAGGGGGATAATATCTACCAATAAAAGCATCCTTGCATTTAGTCCATGAATCAATACTATTCTTAGGCAGAGATAGCAAACAATCTTTAGCTCTTCCTCTTAATGAGAAAGGGAACAATTTTAATTTTATAATGTCACCATCTACATCTTTATACTTTTGCATTTCACATAATTCAACAAAATTATTAAGATGGGCAGCAGCATCATCAGAACTAACACCAGAAAATTGCTCTCGCATAACAAGATTCAAGAAAGCAGGTTTAATTTCAAAGAATTCTGCTGTAGTAGCAGGTGGAGCAATAGGTGTGCATAAGAAATCATTATTATTTGTGGTTGTGAAGTCACACAACTTAGTATTTTCAGGGTTGGCCATTTTAGCAACAGTAAATAAAGCAAACTAGATAAAGTAAATGCAAGTAACTAATTTTTTTGTGTTTTTGATATAGCAAACAAGATAGCAAATAAAGTAAAACTAGCAACTAATTTTTTTGTATTTTGATATAGTGCAGCAAACAAAGTAGTAAATAAAACTAAGCAAGACAAAAACAAAGTAAAGAGATTGAGAAGTGGAGACTCCCCTTGCAGCGTGTCTTGATCTCCCCGACAACGGCGCCGGAAATTTGCTTGATGCGTGTGGTTGACACGTCCGTTGGGAACCCCAAGAGGAAGGTGTGATGCGCACAGCGGCAAGTTTCCTCGAGTAAGAAACCAAGGTTTAATCGAACCAGTAGGAGTCAAGAAGCACGTTGAAGGTTGATGGCGGCGGGATGTAGTGCGGCGCAACACCGGAGATTCCGGCGCCAACGTGGAACCCGCACAACACAACCAAAGTACTTTGCCCCAACGAAACAGATGAGGTTGTCAATCTCACCGGCTTGCTGTAACAAAGGATTAACCGTATTGTGTGGAAGATGATTGTTTGAGAAAACAGTAGAACAAGTATTGCAGTAGATTGTATTTCAGTATAGAGAATTGGACCGGGGTCCACAGTTCACTAGAGGTGCCTCTCCCATAAGATAAACAGCATGTTGGGTGAACAAATTACAGTTGGGCAATTGACAAATAAAGAGGGCATGACCATGCACATACATATCATGATGAGTATAGTGAGATTTAATTGGGCATTACGACAAAGTACATAGACCGCCATCCAAGCATGCATCTATGCCTAAAAAGTCCACCTTCAGGTTATCATCCGAACCCCTCCAGTATTAAGTTGCTAACAACGGACAATTGCATTAAGTATTGCGCATAATGTAACTAGTAACTACATCCTTGAACATAGCACTAATGTTTTATCCCTAGTGGCAACAAGCACATCCACAACCTTAGAACTTTCACGTCATCGTCCCGAGATATCAATGGAGGCATGAACCCACTATCGAGCATAAATACTCCCTCTTGGAGTTACAAGCATCTACTTGGCCGGAGCATCTACTAGTAACGGAGAGCATGCAAGATCATAAACAACACATAGACATAACTTTGATAATCAACATAACAAGTATTCTCTATTCATCGGATCCCAACAAACGCAACATATAGAATTACGGATAGATGATCTTGATCATGTTAGGCAGCTCACAAGATCCGACAATGAAGCACAATGGGGAGAAGACAACCATCTAGCTACTGCTATGGACCCATAGTCCAGGGGTAGACTACTCACACATCACTCCGGAGGCGACCATGGCGGCGTAGAGTCCTCCGGGAGATGATTCCCTCTCCGGCAGGGTGCCGGAGGCGATCTCTCGGATCCCCGAGATGGGATCGGCGGCGGCGGCGTCTCTGGAAGGTTTTCCGTATCGTGGCTCTCGGTACTGGGGGTTTCGCAACGGAGGCTTTAAGCAGGCGGAAGGGCAGGTCAGGAGGCGGCACGAGGGCCCCACACCATAGGGCCGCGCGGCCAGGGGGGGGGGGCCGCGCCGCCCTAGGGTGTGGCCACCTCGTGGCCCCACTTCGTCTCCTCTTCGGACTTCTGGAAGCTTCGTGGCAAAATAGGACCCTGGGCGTTGATTTCGTCCAATTCCGAGAATATTTCGTTACTAGGATTTCTAAACCAAAAACAGCGTAAAACAAAGAATCGGCACTTCGGCATCTTGTTAATAGGTTAGTTCCAGAAAATGCACGAATATGACATAAAGTGTGCATAAAACATGTAGATAACATCAATAATGTGGCATGGAACATAAGAAATTATCGATACGTCGGAGACGTATCACCTATCTTTTTCATGTTTTTTGCCCTTTTTCATGGGCTACAGCGTGCAACTTTTGGTTTCGGGACAATTTCCAGTGATCGTGAGTACCGATACATGGTTTGAGTGGCATCGCCAAAACTCCGTTTCTCATGTTTTCTGCCCATTTCCGTGGGCTAGCGCATAGTTTTTGTTTCCCGGGACAATTTCTAGCGATATTGAACACCGACACATGGTTTCACTTCCTTCGCCAAAACTCGTCTTTTTCATGTTTTCTGTCCATTTTCGTGGGCCATAGCGCACAATTTTTTGTTCACGGGACAATTTCCAGCGAGTGTGACCACACATACATGGTTTGAGGGGCATCGCCAAAACTTGCCTTTTTCATGTTTTCCGCCCTTTTTTGTGGGCTATAGCGCACATTTTTCGGTTCCTAAGACAATTTCTAGCGATCGTGGCCACCGATACATAGTTTGAGTGGCGTCGCCAAAACTCATATTTTTATGTTTTCTGCCTATTTTCATGGGCTATAGCGCACATTTTTCGGTTCCCGAGGATGATTTCGAGTCACCGTGACCACCAATACATGGTTTGAGAGGCTTCACGAAAACTCGTGTTTTTCATGTTTTCTGCCTCCATTTTCGTGGGCTATAGCTCACGGTTTTAAGTTCCCGAGATGATTTCCAACGACGGTGACCACCGATACATGGTTAGACTGGTCTCACCAAAACTCACCCTTTTCATGTTTTCTACCCATTTTCGTCGGCTATAGCGCACAATTTTTTTTGTTCCCGGGACAATTTCCAGCGCCCGTGACCACCGATACATGGTTTGAGGGGTGTAGGCAAGACTCGCCTTTTTCATGTTTTCCGTCCATTTTCGTGGGCTATAACGCACAATTTTTGGTTCTCTGGACAATTTCTGGTGATTGTGACCACCGATACATGGTTTGAGTGGCATCCCCAAAACTCGTATTTTCATGTTTTCTGACCATCTTGATGGGCTATAGCGCACATTTTTCGGTTCCCCGGGCGATTTCCATAAACCGTGACCACCGATACATGGTTTAGTGGCACCGCTAAATTTCGTATTTTTCATGTTTCTGCCCATTTTCATGAGCTATAACGCATATATTTCGATTCCCGGGACGATTTCCCTCGACCGTGACCACCGATACATGGTTTAAGCGGCTTCACGAAAACTCGTGTTTTTCATGTGCTCTGCCTCCATTTTCGTGGGCTATAGCTCACAGTTTTAAGTTCCCGGGACGATTTCCAGCGATGGTGACCACCGATACATGGTTAGACTGGTGTCGCCAAAACTCGCCTTTTTCATGTTTTCTGCCCATTTTCGTGGGCTATAACGCACAACTTTTTGTTCCAGGGACAATTTCCAGCGACCGTGACCACCAATACATGGTTTAAGGGGCATCACCAAAACTCACCTTTTTCATGTTTTCCGCCCATTTTCATGGGCTACTCTACGTGCGGCGGAGGACGACGCCGTCGGCGGCCTACTCGGAGTCGAGGTCGATGACCTCCTGCTTCACGCGGCGGACAACAGCCTCCTTCTGCGCCACCTCGTACGCGCGCACGGCTCGGACGGCTTCTGCCTCCTCACGGCGGAAGCGTGCGCGCGCCTCGGCCTCCGAGATTACGGCGACTTGTTGGATCGTCGTCGCCTCCTCCTCGCCGTTGAGGACATAGTCCGCCGAGTTGAGGACGGTGCGCGCCGGCGCCGCATCCTCCTCCTCCTCCTCCTCCTCCTCCTCGTCGCTGCTGTTGGTGACGGGTGGCGCAAGGGCACGTCCTGACGCACCTGAGGAATACCCCTCGCCGCTATTGGCGTAGCGGGCGAGTTTCCCAGGCGGCGTTAGGCCCCAATTTGTCCACCGGCGCGCGCTCCCCTTCTACGCGCCCTCCGACCGGTTCCATTTTCGCCGCTCGGCCTCGAAGTGGAAGACGGGGGAAGGGGGGCGGGGCGGCGGCGGGTTGCTGCCGCCAATCCGTCCGCCACCCCTCCCGCCGCTGCCGGCGCTAGCCATGTGATCGCGGTGGAGGCGCGGAAGCGGAGATGCGGCAGCGGCAAGGATGCGATTTCTCGCCGGAAGTGGAAGCAGTGCGCGCGGTGGAGGAAGCGGACGCGGCAGCGGGGAGTTGGATTTTGGAACCCTACTCCACTCCACGGCCTGTAAAAATAGGGGCCGCGCGCAAACTTTCTCGGGCCCCCAAGAAAATTTTACGGGCCGGGCTCCGATTCAGTCGCTGATCTGCGCTTTCGGCACGAACCTGTAAATCCGCCGGAAAAATTCAGTTCCGGCAATATTTACGGGTTCTGTTAGAGATTCTCTTAGCATGCTATTTTTTCCAGCCTCGTATTGGTCCTTAAGTTTTGATGTTTCTTGTTTCCTGTTTGTGGTGGTGGTGGTCCCCATGTTTTGATGTTCCTCTTCTGAATCGAAAGATTATATCGCTAGTGCTAGTGATTCTTAAGAAATAATTTATACTATGATGTTTTCTCGTGAAATGTTGATGATAGGCTTCTAAAAAAAATTGGAATACTACTTTTGTATGTGGTGACCTATATATGCACTAGTAGAACCAAAGGCTTTTGCACCGGTTCGAAAAGGCCATATGCACCGGATGGCGAACCGGTGCAAACGATCCGGTGCAAAAGCCCCCCCCCTCCCCCCCCCTTTTACACCGGTTCAGTTACGAACCGGTGCTAAAGGGGGCACCACGTGGCCCGCTGTGGAGCGTCCGGTGGAGGACCTTTAGCACCGGTTCGTAAAGGGTCTGCCGCGGCAGAAAAATGCCCCAAAACGCTGCCGCGGTAGAACCCCGCTACCGTAAAAAAAATTCGAATTATTTTCCACTCCCTCTATTTTTTTCTTTTTTTCAGAATTTCTAATATTTTAGTTATTTCACAAGTTTAGTCTCTAACTACACTTATCTCTAGTCAAATTACTTACTCGTGCTCAAACTTCCCGCTCGGTCACCCATCCTCCCACTATTCTAGCACTAGCAAGCTTAACTTCCAAGTTCCTTTCCGTCCCACATCCAAATGCTTCACGCGCATGTATGTGATACTAGTATCATATCAATCCTATTAACATGTTGGTCGATGTCATATTTCTTTATTGTTTAATAATTCTTTTAATAAACAAAAGTAATGATGTAATAATAATCTTGAATAAATAAATAAACATTAACTTTATAATTTATATTATTTTTGATTATTTTCAATTTTTTAATTTTTTAATTTTTTTTTTTGCCAAACCTAAAACCTGAAAATTTGAAAATTTTATAATTTGCTAAACCTGAAAAGTAATGGTAATCTTTATGCAGGATAAAATTATTAATTTTAATTTAAAATAAATAAAAAATATATAAAATTCTAAATTTTTAGCAAAAAACTAAAATCTTTCTGCTTTCATATTTTAATTTGGAATTTTGAGAATCTAAAAATTGGCTAACCGGGTAAATCCGGGTGAATTCGGATGTAACTTTTTCTCACGATGATTTTGATATATTATACGTTTTTTTCCGACGTCGTATGCAAAAGTTAATGCGGTTTTACCATTTTTCAATCTTTTTTTGCAAAAAAAGTGAAAATTCGAATTTGTTAATTTTCCCTAATAGTAGGTTGTGTAACATACAGGAATCTCAAAAGATTTTATTTTTTGAATTTTCTATCATTTTCTTTTCTATTTTACAGAGTTAAACGAACCGGTGCTAAAGGGTAGACAACACGAACCGGTGCTAAAGGTTTCGCGGCTAACGCCAACCCTTTAGCACCGGTTCCCGCACGAACCGGTGGGAACCGGTGCTAATGCCGCGGCTGGTCCCCTGGACGTCCAGACCGCACGAACCGGTGCTAATGACCCCTTTAGCACCGGTTCGTGCCAAATCCGGTGCTAATGCTCTTTGGAGCAAAAAACCAAAGCCCTCTTTTCTACTAGTTATGGTTCTGTCACTTTCAAAGTATATCCTTTATTTCTTGCTAAATCTTTTTTAGACGATATGTGGTATTTAAAAAAATGCTATTTAAAAAATAGCACCCTATTAGCACAATATACCGTGCATAGCGTTACACAGGACTGCCGCTATTTCATTTAGCATGCTATTTTAAACCTTGGTTAAGGCATAACGTAGTTAGAGGCGTCATGCAGGCCTGTGCTGCTCGTCCAGACATGGTCTGCATGGTCGCCGGTTGGTGCCGCAGAAACACATAGCAAGTGCTGGACAAAATGTATAAGCAAATATAAGTTTTAAGGTGTTAAATTTAGAAGCCACGCTTTTTTAGAGGAGCAAATATACTCCTTTGAAGGGTACTCGGCGGTTTACTCCTGGAAATTATAAGAGATCGGGTAGAGATGATCTAAGACTCAAGAAAATAGAGATTACATGACTAGTCAGCCTATACCACTAGTAGAAAACAGGCCTTTCGTCAGGACCCTTTAGTCCCAGCCGTGTCCTGGACCGGGACTAAAGGCCTGGCCACGTCGTCCCGAATCCGCCCAAGCGTACGGCACCCATTGGTCCCGGTTCGTTAGGAACCATTTGTCCCGGTTTGCATTTCAAACCGGGACGCCGGGACAAATAAAATCAAACGGTTCGTTCCCGCGGAAGCCGCGCTATTACTGGCGCGGAAATCGATCATCACGCGCCGCGCGGCCACGGGAATTTGGGTCGCCGGTGCCGGCGGCCAGCCACGGGAATTGATCACCCGGTGGCTGGCATGTTCATGTTCATCTTCCTCACATTTATATGCTTCACATCTCCTTCACCATTGCCACACATCTCTTCACATCTTCATCATCCTCTCCCAAAAATCTCTCTCCCCGTCGACGTTCCGGCCCCAATGGTGCACCTCGCGTGCGTCCCGGCTCCGTGCATCTCATGGCCGAAGGGATGTCTTTCAAGATCACGGTCATTCTCCGTGCATCAAGGGTGGAGAAGTGGATCCGCGCCGTCAAGAGGAACTTTCTCGACGCCGCACCAATCAAGTGCGTCGGCTTGGACTGCGAGTTCACCAACCATCGCGAGGGTAATCAGCGCGCCGCCGTCCTTCAACTCTCGGTGGCGACCGAGAATTTGGTCTTCCAGATTTGTTGGGCGGATGAAGTGCCACAACTGCTGAAGGATTTCTTGCAGGACAATATCATCCAATTCTGCGGCGCGGCTATCGGCAAAGATGTGGAAATGCTGAGTCCCTACGGTATTGATATTTCTTCTGCGTGCGACCTCCAAAAGATACTCCCGAACCCCACCAACAAGCCCATTCCAAGTCTGTATGATCTGGCAAATGCTACTGTTGGCACAAATCTTGAGAAGAAGAAGAGGAAGAGGGACAAGAAGAACACGAAGAAGTACGACGAGAAAGAAGATGAACTTATTTTTGGATGGAGCAATTTTTCATTGAGCTATGAGCAAGTGCACTATGCCGCTCTAGACGCTCGCCTGTGCTTCGAGATGGCTAGGAGTCATTGGAGGCTAGTTGGCTACAATAGCCATGTTGATCGTCTCAATATTTAAAGATGATGAGTAGATGGTGTTGTGGTGTGTGATGTGTGTCTTCTATATTTGTATGAACTATGAATCGTCTAAATATATCGAATCTTTCTATTGTTATTCAAATTTGTCATATTTTTCTAATTGCGGTTTAAAGATTCCTCACATATTAATTATGTCATATCACTGCCGAAGCAGAAGACAATTGACTCCACAAAGTTCACTGCCGCTGATGTAATTGCTCGATAACTTGTATAACCAGTACGCGCGTGAAGCTCCTTTTATATAATTCACCTTTATTTAGCAGATATGCTAAGTATGGCTGCATCCATGTAACTTCCACCATCATGACGTCCTTTGTTACTCCTATCGCGGTTGTATCTATTTCCATATATATCGTCGGGTGCGGACGTAGCCCCCTACTTCGCAGCCATCAAATGATCCGTCGAGATTGCTATACATACCTCGATATGCTATCATATTGTCGCTTATGGAACATATCGCATCTTATTTCCTTGGGGTGATATTAACACCACACCTGCTCATGCGCCCTCCAAACCTTTGGATCCATGAAAATACATTGTCCAAGCACTCGATAAATCTGGTGGTCCTGTTATTTGGAGTTCCATCCATTCTGCCGTGAAGTCCGATAACACATGTGACTTGATGGCCATATTATATAAATAATGCATATATTATTTGATAATAATAATAAAAAATAAATAAAAACAAAATTGTTTCATATTCAAATTCCTCCCATTTTTCTAATAATAATGCATATATTATTTGTCCAATTGCAATTTACAGATTTAAAGATATTATTTATTTGGCTATATTATATAAATAATGCATATATTATTTGATAATAATAAAAAAATGAATAAAAACAAAATTGTTTCATATTCAAATTCCTCACATTTTTCTAATAATAATGCATATATTATTTGTCCAATTGCAGTTTACAGATTTAAAGATATTAATTATTTGGCCATATTATATGAATAATGCATATATTATTTGATAATAATAAAAAAGTAGTTTTATTACTGATTTTATTTTCATTGGAATTCATTATTATTATCTTATTCATTATTATTTACTTACATAATTGTTTTTGGTTTCAAAAAATACAGAAATGTGACACAATGGTATAATAGTTAATAGGATTGTTATGGTAGTATTTACAACAAGGTACAATCACATTCGCGGGAGCACAACAGGAAAGAACCGAGAAGTTAAGCGTGCTGATGGTGGAGTAGTGTGAGGATGGGTGACTGACCGGTAAGTGACCAAGTCTAGAATTTGACTAAAGATTAATTATAATTAGTGTTAAAAATGGTCCAAGTGAGAGAGTAACGAGTCAAACAATTAGAAAAAAGAAAAAAAATTAGAAAAAAGAAATTAGAAAAAATGAAAAACAATTTTGGAAAATAATAATTGGTCCCGGTTTGGCTTACAAGCCGGGACTAAATGTCCTCCAGCCCAAACGCTGTGTCGCAGCCATATGGAGGGCCATTTGTCCCGGCTGGTAACCGGACCGGGACTAAAGGGTTGGCCTTTAGTCCCGCCTGAATAGTCCCGGTTGGCCAACTGGGACTAAAGCCCGTTACGGGTCGGGACTGAAGGGCCTATCTCCACTAGTGTATATTTTTCTAACATTTTTTATGAGTCACCATTGGCATGATCCACATAGAAAGTAAGAGTAAAGCCCTACAATTATAGAAAAGTTAGTTCCTTAATTGCCTCGTCATGAATCATCCAAAACTTTTTTAGAAATCATATATATGTCTTAACTATTAAATTGCGACCCGTGGTTCGTACGCGTAAGTCGCTTCCTCACGTTCCGAATTTCCGATGGTAGCGACGCGAGGGCTTTGTTCCAATTGGGTTCGGCTGCTTGGCAGTGGGCTTCGCCCATGGGCTGTCCATGATATGGGCCTATCTAATAGTGTGCAGCTTAGCTGGATGATTGTCCGCTCAGCCAAAACGTTTTGCTGTACGTGAACGTTTTGCTCTCCGTGAACGTTTTGCTCTACGTGGAGTTGCTTGGCTGCCTCAGAAAAAAAAACGTACAGTTGCTTGGACTATGAAAGCCTTTCGTCCAGAATGGCTCACATACCAGACTAACATTGACTTTGTGCACGCATGAAGTATTAATGTTTATTCACCATCTCGACGCTGACAACGGAGTACAGCCCACTGACGCGATGACTGTAGCCGCAATCGATGGCCCGACAGTCAGTATCGATGCACTGAGCCTGCTAGGAAGAATAGAACAGATTATCAAGTGCTAAATAAGTTCCAAAGCCTCATTTATCGATGCTGGCAGCTTGTGGCGGAATCCCGTCTCACGGTCGCCGACTCCGAGAACAAGCAACAGCCCAGGAAAAGAATTAACTGGCTCACGTCGAAGGATATGAGCTTCGTGGAGGCTTCACAGCGGAGGGGCGCAGTACTGACGCGGCCTAGCTTGCGAAGGAATGGAGATGGAGGCGAGCGAAGCCTCATGAGCGTCAGAAGTGGCGCTAAGAGGAAAATCCTAGCCACTGGGTCGCGTGCTAGGGTTGAACAGCTGACGGTCGATTTGGGCCATTGGCCCTGTCCGGCTGGACTATCTATTCTGTTTTTGTCTTCATATCTCTTTTTCCACTTTTTTTAAAAGAAAAGCAAACAAAGGAAGTATCCATCCGTCAATCCTTGAATGTTGCTAACACCGAAGCATTTTTTTATTACCGAGAAACAGTCAAATAGTAGCAACAACCTTTCGCAAAAAAAATTGTACCAACAAAAGCACCGCTTTAACATGTACTTGATTTTTTTAAAATACATATGTAAGTTTTTATTCCTTCCATTGTCCATGCATCATACCATACTATTATGGAGAGTACACAAGTTTTTAACAGGTTACTGGTTTAAATTAGTTTGTATAATTTTTACATGATTTTCACATGAATTAAATGTTCTTATGCCAACAGGTATAGAAGCATTTGATTTACACTACTACATGAAGTTCTATGCACGGAAAGCATGTTTAGCCGCGCTCATACGGTGTCACTATTCAGATTTTTTTAAATAATGTTGTCAATAGCATATTTTTAATTGAAGGTAATTTCAACTGCTTTGCTAGGATTAGAAGATTTATTAATGATGATCACCTTTAATTTAACAGATCACTTTACTGTCCGTGCATCTAGGTTTAATTTGCTCATGCGAGCGCACGGAGCAAAATTATTAAAATTTAGGTTTCTTTTTCCTTCCGCAGCAACGCGCGGGCATTTATGCTAGTGTACTTTCAAGGTGTGATGTATCATGATGCAGCGATGATATTTTCCGATGGCCTTCATTGGTGCGCCGATGCGCTCTCTGATTCCCCTACATTGTCAGTTCTTCCTCTTTGTCTGATCGGTGAGGAACTTCTTTGTGGATGGTGGCATAGGACTTTCTCCCCTTTGTACCTAGATCTTGTGCTTTGCTAATTAAGTGGAAATATATTCTTCTGCTTGAATTGCGGAGTACTATGCCCTTCGGGTTTTCCAGAATAATAAATTAAAAACAAGTCATGCATGATGAATACACGACGCCAAGCGCCACAAACAAATGTTGCATCACAATCCTAGCATATGTATATATGTTCATCATATCTCCATCTATGTATGCTATTCACGTTTTGTCGATTGAGCGACATATCCTTTTTTGTACCCTTGTTGCTTGGAGGCGTTTAAGGATATGATATGACGACCATGCATGGGAGGCTATACATGCATATATAGATTCTTGGGCCATGATACATCGTCGGGTTTTCAGCACTTGTAGCTCTTGGACGCTTCTTGGTTGTGGAATCACATGCTCGCGTGCATGGGCCTCATCGAATTATTGTTCAGCTACACAAAGTAATTAAAGAGATAACCTGGCGGCTAATCTGTCTAGCTATAGCTTGTCGTCAAATAATGATCACATGCGACCAAGCCAACAAAATGCCAATTGTATAGTTTGTCGCCATGGAATTCTGGTTGATCCACTTGTGTGTCGACCGAACCGAATTTTTTTTTTTGAGAATTCGGCAGGTGAGCCTCGATATATTAATAGAAGGAGAAAAGTTCACAACATGACTACAACGGCTGCGGCCGAGCAATCATGGCGGTGGAAAGGGGTGCCACCGCAACCGAAAAAAGAAAGCGGACTACTCGCGAGCTACGGAGATCTTCGCGCCCGCCGAATCCCAAGCAGCAGCCTCGTCGGCGATCCGCGCAAGCAGAGAGCGGACCGGGGAAGGGGATGCTTTGAAGATGCGGGCGTTTCGCTCTAGCCAGATATGCCAGAGGACAAGTAGCGTCCAAGAGCGGACGCGGGATGCCTCCGGGGAAGGCAGCCCCTCAGAAAGGCCGGTCATCCAATCGACGGCCCTATGGTGGTCCACCCAAGAGGAGGGGGCGAGGGAGGGGGCCGTGGCGAGCAGCGCCACCCGCTCCCAGACCTGCCGTGAGTACGGGCACTCGGTGAAGTGGTGCATCGCGGTCTCCAGATTCCGCATGCAAAGCGGACAGAAGTATCCGTTCGGCCAACGAAGAGCCAGGCAAAAAGGCGGCACCGCGGTGTAGCCCAAGGCTTCCAGATGAGCTGGACGAAGGGCGTCTGCACAGAGCCCTCGAACTGAAGGCGGTACGCAGAGGAGGCTGAGTAGCAGCCATCCGAGGTGAAACGCCATGTGAACTTGTCTCGCCTGACCGGGCGAAGCTCAACCAGCACGATCAGGGCGCGGAGGGCAACGAAAGACTCCAGCAAGGGCGCGGAGACACGCACGCGTAGGTCCTGCACCCAAGCACCGCCCCGTAATGCGTCCCGCACACAACGGTGCTTGCGTCTGGAGAGGCTGTAGAGGGAGGGGGCGAGGGCTCTGGGCGACGCACCGAAGAGCCAGGAGTCGTGCCAGAAACTAGCTGAGGCACCGTCGCCGATGTCGACCATGGTGGCAGCAGCGAAGAGTTCGCGAACCGAGTCATCGCAGGGGACTGGGAGGCCGACCCAAGGTCGGTCAGGCTGCGTACGCTGGAGCCAAAGCCAGCGGAGCCGCAACGCCCGACTGAAACGGACCAGGTCGAGGACGCCAAGGCCGCTAAGGTCCCGAGGCCGGCAAACACGTCCCCAGGCGACCTTGCAGCGCCCACCGGTGCAAGTCACATCTGCCACCCACAGCCAGGCGCGACGAATCCTGTCAACCGCTTTGACGAGCCAAACGGGGGGCGCGAAAGCGGAGAAAAGGTAGGTCGGAAGGGCGGAAAGGATGGCCTTTAGGAGCGCCAGCTTTCCAGCATGTGAGAAGAGGCTAAGCTTCCTCCGAGCGAGGTGACTGCCGAGCTTGTCGAGCAGCGGCTGGAAGTCGATGCGCCGCGGCCGGCGCAAACTAAGCGGAAGGCCCAGGTAGCGGCAAGGGAAGGAACCAATAGCCGCCCCCAGCGGCGATGTGATCGAAGCGAGATCCAGATCCTGGCAGCGGATCCCATAGATGGTTCTCTTCGCCAAGTTGACGTGCAGCCCGGAGGCGGCGCCAAAGCGCTGGAGGATGACGTGAACGTATTCCAACTCGGCTCGCACCGGGTTGAGGAAGACGGCGGCATCGTCAGCGTAGAGGGAACAACGTTGCCGCGCCTTGCGGCCCCGCAGCGGGGAGAGGAGCCCAGCACCTGTGGCGATGTCAAAGAGGCGGTGTAGCGGCTCGATAGCCAGGATGAAGAGCAGCGGGGAGAGGGGGTCCCCCTGCCGAAGGCCACGGCGGTGCTGGAAACGAGGGCCCACCTGCCCGTTGAGGATAACACGGGAGGAGGAGGTAGCCAGCATCATAGCGATCCAGTCTCTCCAGCGGTCGCTGAAACCGCGCGCACGCAGCATATCCAGCAGGTAAGGCCACGACACGGAGTCGAAAGCCCGCGCAATGTCGAGCTTGAGGAAGACAAGGGGGTTCCTGGCACGGTGGAAGTGCCGGATGACCCCTTGCACGTAGATGAAGTTATCCTGGATGCCACGGCCGCGGACGAACGCGCTTTGACCCTCGGCGATCAGCTCATCGATGCGTTTAGCCAGCCGGACGGCCAGCACTTTCATGAACAGCTTGGCGACTCCATGCATCAAGCTGATAGGGCGGTAGTCCGCGAGCGAGGCCGGGCTGTCGGTCTTCGGGATGAGGACGATGTGCGAGGAGTTGACGCAGGACATACTAGACCGGTTGGCATTGTGCAGTTGCTGGAAGGCCAGCAACACATCGCCCTTAATAGTGTACCAACACGCCTTGAAGAAGAGCGCGTTGAAACCATCCGAGCCGGGCGCCTTATCGTTAGGCATCTGGAGAAGGGCGGCGAGGATCTCCTCCTCCGAGAAAACAAGAAATAAGGCGTCCTCGTTTTACATGTTTTTGTTTGATCAAGATTTACTTTAAATATATAAAGATTGTTTGTATGAAATTAGCATCATTAGAAAGTGTTTTTCAATACGAATCCAACAATACTAATTACATATAATATAATAAAGATTTTGTTACTCAATTTTTATGATTAAAGTTCGTTTTGAAATACGTGTGCGCCATAATTACTACTATGGCGGGTGAAGAAAACTAATTAATGATTCCACATGTGGCCTGAGAAAATACTTCTTCCTAAATGGGCTCACAAGACATTCCCGATGTAGAAATAATCTGAATTTTTCACTTTTAGAAAGTCTGTGTTCTGTGTGTATAAGTGGAATTCCGTAGACAAAGGATGAATTATGTGTCCTATGTGAAAAAAAAACAAAATTTGTGCTTAAAATGCATTTTTAGAGCACCGGGTTTAGTTTTTTTATGCCTAGGGTAACATGTGTCTTTTACTGTGCAGGCACATGCAGACACTCACATACATCATCGTTACGATTTTCTGAAATGGTTTTTTTTTTTTAAATTACCGGACTATAAGGACACCATTTTATCTTCTGTACTGTCCAACTTCGAAGGTTTGGAACATAGATATACAGATGAGATACTTCAGTTTCTTGCAAATGTAATTGCAAGATTCAAGATTTTCAAGCAAACTATTTTGATGTACTTGTAGTTCTTTTGACTAAAGAATCAATTAAAAAGTAATTTTTTTTAAAAAGATATTCAGCACGAAGCTGGCTGTACACGGTGGAGAAAGAGGGTGTACAACCAAAGCTATCCCTCCTCGAATTAATGGTTGGCATGCCTCGTGTGAGGCCCTAATCGTACTGCACAGTACATTCAATGTTCACTGATGACACTACAACTCTTGGATCAGCTTAATTGCATCGATTCAGGACGACGTACCTACACATGATGATGTACTGATCGAGGTACAAGCGTAAAATCTGACACAATGTCCCTCATGGTGTGGTAAGAAACTTTAAACGGGTAAAATCATTCCTGGTGTCAGAATAGGAAGTGAAAAGTGGAATAGACCCGGTTTATCAATGCCAAGTTGCTTTGTATTTTACTCCCTCTCTTTCTACTAAATAAAATTCGGTCTAGCAGTTTAAATTGAATGGCTAAAACATCTTATATTTAGGAACAAATGGAGTACATGTTAATCCCCTTGTGTGCCACCCATTAATTATTTTAACAACGTTTCTTGCTTGATCTACATTTTGTATCCCTCCATAAAAAAATCACATATTTATATCTAGAAAAATTTGAGACATCCTTTTTCAGATAAAGCAAGTATTATATTTGGTGTCCCAAAAAAATAGACGAGGTAAAATCAGAAACAATGTCACAACTGGGAGGTAAAATAAGCTCACACTGACACAACTAGGAGGTGGAAAATGTTAGGGAATATACTTGTTGTATTACCGGGGGGCAAATGCCACAATATATAGTACATATACAGGCGCAAATATGCACGAAGCCCCCTAACACATGTGGAAAATACAATATACAGATATATACTCTAACACCCCCCCTCAAACTTATGGTGGATCCACAACACTGAGTTTGGAGAGTAAGAAGTCATGCTGCGCTCGAGTCTGTGCCTTTGTAAAGAAATCCGCCAACTGCAAATCTGAAGGCACATAATGAACCGCAACAACCTCATCCCGCACCCGAGCACGTGTATAAAAAGCATCAACACCAATATGCTTGGTCAACTCATGCTTGACCGGATCACGTGCAATACCGATAGCACATGTACTGTCAGACAAAAGTGGAGTGGGTGTCGTAACAGAGACCCCAAAATCTGCAAGCAACCACCGTAACCAGGTCGCCTCAGCAATCAACAAAGCCATAGCCCGCAATTCAGCCTCAACACTCGAACGAGAAACCGCTACCTGTTTCTTCGTCTTCCAAGCAACAAGCGAACCACCAAGAAACACACAGTAAGCAGAAAGGGAACAACGATCCGTAGGATCACTCGCCCACGTGGCATCCGAGTAGCACTGGAGCTGGAGAGAGCTGGAACTAGGAAAGAAAAGGCGACGAGTGATCGTGCCACGAAGATAACGAAGAACACGGAGGAGATGACTGTAGTGAACGGTGGTAGGAGCTGAGACAAACCGACTCGGAATATGAACAGGATAAGAAATATCGGGACGAGTGACAGCAAGATAAACAAGACTCCCAACAAGATGGCGATAACGTGTGGGATCAGGAAGAGGATCACCATCAGTAGGACGAAGCTTAACATTAAGCTCCATAGGAGTATCAACCGTGCGCTCATCCCTGTAACATCCCAAGTTTCAATAAAATGAACAAAAGAGAGAATTCAAGAATCCAAATTTTGGAGCCAACAAAAACTTTTCTCATCATATAGGACTATGCATATTAGCTCACCTTAGTAATTTATTTGAGTGTGCTTCTGCCATGATGCTTGCTTATGTGTTACACTCTTTCTAAAACCCTAACAATGATCACTTGATCACACTTAGCCAAATAAAAATAAAATAGAAAAGGAATTCTAAATTTCCACTTTACCCTCACATAAGGCCTATGCCATTTTTACAAACCTTTGATCTAGGCCATTTTGGTTTGCACCATTACTTGTAAATGGTTACTAAACACTTATTAACACCTTTGAAATCAAGCCAACTCAATTCAAATCAAATTTGAATCAAAATGGAGCTCACATGTGATTATGGTCATATGTGCCATTTTTACCCTGATGCCCACCTTGAGCCCCTGGATTTTCACTTTTCACTTCTACACTTTGTCAACTCTTTACACCTCATCCAAGACAACATCAAGCACTTCAACTTTGCCCAAAGCCACCACCCTAAATTCATCACCAATTTCAAATGAGAGGCAATCAAAGTTGGAACTTTTTCACATATGTAAGATCATATGCAAAATGTGATTTTGCATCTCAATTCCATTTTGACCACCACCACCACCAAAATGCTCCATTTATTATTTGAT
This sequence comes from Lolium rigidum, assembly GCF_022539505.1. Lineage (NCBI taxonomy): Eukaryota > Viridiplantae > Streptophyta > Magnoliopsida > Poales > Poaceae > Lolium > Lolium rigidum. Next base: position 40,744,595 of record NC_061511.1, read on the forward strand.
GACAACCCACCAAAAAGATTTTCAAATTTCAAAAATTATTTTCTTGCGGGCATTCCGTCGAACACCTTGTTGGCAGTGGTAAAAATTTGAGCCCATACCTCATTTCTACCTTGGACTTGGTCCAACCCTGCCCTCTCTGCACCCTGGAGCCTTCCTCTCACCTCACCACACCATCACCACCACTTGCACTGGTCAAGGAGAGATCAATTAAATCAAACCTTGCCATGCCGTGGCATGGCAAGTCCATTTCGTGCCATCCTCTCACCTGGTCGATTCTAGCCTGCACCACCATGTCCGGCAGCCTCCTCTCACCTCCCCGGACACGCCCGTGCACGCCCTGACCAAGACCCAGCCCGCACGCGCCAGAACAGCCATGCCCAGACACGCCCAGGAACGCCCATGCCCGCGCCAGTGCACGCACGGCGAGCGCCCTGGACGCGACAGAGCGTGACGCGCGCCGACGCTCCTCGCCCTCACTCACCCGCTCCGCTCGCCAGTGGACGCGCCAGACGACCAGCAACCTCACATACATCGTCGATTGACCGCGGGAACGCCATGGCCAACGTCATCGTCGACGCGACCCGCCACGGTGACGCACACTCCCGTCAAGCTCACCGTCGCCTCAGAGCCTCGTTTTCACCACCATCAAGCGCGTCATCCTCGCCAGTGCACCAGCAACATGCCGCGCCCATCCCTTGCCTCTTCGCCGTCCTGGAACGACGACGACGACGACGAACCTAGCCGGGCGCCACAGCCACCTCCCGCCGCTATAAAAGGGGAGCCCCTCCCACTCAACTGAGCATGCCAACACCTTCCCCTCCCTTCACTGAACAATTTCCCCACCTCAATTGAGCACCACCTCGCCGGAGCTGCTCGAATCGCAAGCTCAAGTCCGCCGGAGCCCGCGGAAGCTCTGCTTCGATTTGGCGCCTCCCCGAGCGCCGCCGCTGCTCCCGTGGCTTCCTCATCTACTACACCTTCTCCGCGCCTACTGCCGGACCCCCGCAACGGCCCGGTACTCCCTCCCACCCCCTAGGCTCGCCGCCGGGAGCTCGCCGCTCGCCGGAGACGACGACGTCCGTCGTTCGTCCGATCTCTTTCTAATCCAACCGCTCACCTTTCACCGTACCGCTTCGGGCGTTAAGTCCCGCCGACGCGTGGCCCCCACGCTGTCGGGCGGCCCGCTGCGCCGGACGCAGATCGGGCCGGCCCAAGTTCTTTTCCCGCGCGAGCCCACGATTTGAATTCAATTTTGAAAATTAGAAAAATACTCTAATCTGAGGCAAACTTTGAAATTCAATAGTGACAAATCCACTCGGCCAAATTTTACAAAATTTATATTTTTGGAAACCTTAGGAAATTATCTACACTTTGCCACTGGATAGAACCCTAGATCTATTGTAGAATTAAAGTGGCAAAATAAACAAGGCAGGGACTTTTCTGTCTTATAATAATTCTTAAAAATCAACCATAAATGCTTTTCAGTTAATTCCACCTCCAATAATTCACATTTCACTTATACTAATTGTTTCTACAAAATTATGCCATGCCTACTTTGAATGATCATGGCCTAGTTGTTTTAAATGCCCTTATGGCTATTTCTAGTCAAAGGTATTGTCCAAAACTATTAAGAAATCTTATGAGGGATTTTTCTCTCATTTAAATCTTGTCCCCACCAATTCCAAATGAAGTGGAGACTCGGCTATTTAGGTCCCATAGGAATTGTTGGTGATATTAAATCTTTGATATGCTAGAATTAAATGGCATGAGGTGCTCACCTCATTTAAATCATTTTCTCCAAATGATAAGTGTGAAGAGGTTGACTTGGGTCAACCTAGGTCACATATTATGCATAAGAGAAATTAAATCCTAATAAGATAATGAGAGGAAATTATTTCTCCGAATAATGCAAAGTAACAATTAAGATTAGTATGAGAGGAATTTATTTTTCTTAATTAATAAGAAAAACACATCCACCAACAAATTAGTAATATGTGATGCTAGTTTAAGTGTGTGAACCATGTTTGTGCATAGTTTAGTAAATTAGTTTGGTGTGATGATTGTGTACTCCGTATTCGTATTTTAGACGCTAGTACCGAGGAGTACCAGGAGGAGGAGGAGGTCTACTTCCAAGAAGAAGAAGACCACTTTGATCAGTTTCCCAACCAAGGCAAGATAATACTCTTGCAAAGTGCAAAGCTCACCATGAGCAAGGCATCACCCCATTTACTTTATGTTTATGATCCTATTTCCCAGTTTTATTTTACAAGCTTTACTTACCTTTGTTTTATCAAAGTACTTTTAAGTTATGAGTTACCTGGTTAGTGTTGAGTTAGTACAAGAGTATCAAACTTAGCCTGGAAGCAAAGCAAATACTTAGAACCCCTCACACATAGTGGCTAGTGCTAAAGTTAAAATGACTACTCTAGATGGGAACTTGTGTTGAGGAAATGATGATGGTGAAAACCTTGGAATGATTAGTCATTTCCATTGAAAGATTTTGAAGGTGAATATGACACTGAAGTTGACTTGGTGACTTTGGCTAAAAACTGATGATTGAGTTGGATGCGATACCATTCCAATTTTTGAGTACCCCCACAATACCTGATTATGGGTAGGGCTTAGCCGGAAATTTACGTGTCTTAGTATGGGTTCCCTCTAAACAAGCGTCATCGGGGTTATGCCGAAAGCTGCCTCTACAACAAAAGAAAGGATGTGATATGATGTGATATGAGGTGAATGTCCGGCCCAAGCCCTGTGCAGTTCCCGGGTTAACAGTTGGTTTTCACCGGGAGGCCAAGCTCATGGGGAGAGGTGCCTATACTAGGGTGTGTAAGTGAAAGGTTAACGGTTGATGATCCGCGTACCGAGTTACGATTATTCGGGGTTTTATCCCCGACGGATGTAATCAAATGTTGTGGCACAAGTGTACGACCTCTCGCAGAGTGTAGAACTATTCGAATAGCCGCGTCCGCGGATATGGACAATTGGAAAGGCCATTCTCGTTTCCGTCATCAGAATTTATATCTTTGTGACTGGTGTTTTGAACTTGAACTTGAACGGTGACTTTGACTTTGAATCACAACTGAGTTGTGGGAATGACACTAATGTTCCCACTTGAGTTAGTTAGCACATGAGGAGTTGTTTTCTACAATGTTTATCAAATAAAATTGGCTTTATGCAAATAAACTTAGAGCTTAGAACACCCTTATATCAATGCTAGTACTTACTTTAGTGTTAGATTGCGAGTACTTAAAGTACTCACGGCTTTGTCCCTGGCTATTCAAATGGCCAGAATATGAAGCCGAGCAGCAGTACGAGGAGGACGATCAGCAGGACGTCTACCACAACTAGGAGCTTCTAACGTCAAGCGTTGGCCTGTGGACTAGAGAGTCCTTGTATCTTACGTATCCGCTATGAACTTGTGTTTGTTCGTTGATCATTAGATCAACTATTCGTGTAATATGGATCATGTGATTCCAATTTGTAAGACATTATGGTTTGTAATGAATGATGACTGTGATACTTAACTATTATGCCTCGCAACAACAATTTCCGGGATTGCGATGTATGACATAATAGGCATCCGGACTTAAAAACCCGGGTGTTGACAAGTTGGTATCAGAGCCATTGTTTGACCTTAGGAGACCCTAGTTAGAAATGGACGTTCTGAAAAATTGAGTTTCAAAAAGAAAGGAAGTATTTCTGAAAATTTTAATCTTTGTCTTCTCTTTGAGCTCTTTGGAAAAACAAAAAGTCATGCTCTTCCTTAGAAATACAACTAAAATTTTGCCACACTTGTTCACTTCTCTAACTTAATCCTTTACTTCACTTTCAGATGGAGCCCGTGAACACGAAGTTTTACCAGCTTGGGAATGGGGGAAGCTTGATCTTCGAGCACGACCTCAACGCCCGTCCGACCACCTTGGTCGCCCGCACCCGGAGTTCCATGGATCGCAGATCGCGAACCAGCCAGAGGCGAACTGCAGTGGATCATCACCGCTGACTTGAGGGGCAAGATGGAGCCTCCCACTTCGAGAGGATCCTCTTCTCCTTCATGGAGAGCAACCGGCTGGACGGACTTGCCCGCGCCCTTCGAGGAGGGACTCGCACGCCCGTGCGGGATGAGCGGGAGGCACTCAAGCACCCTCGCTTTTCTCACCTCGCGAGGCGTAACTCCTGCCGGGAGAGCCCATGGACATGCCATCCCACCCGGAGCCGAAGCACCATGTGGAGCATCTCGACTTCATGCTGTACCACACTCAGCAGGATCTCGACCACTCCCGTGAGTACGCCAACCAGACTCACGCCCGCATCATCGAGCAAGGAGACGCCATCAAGATGCTCGCCAACGACCGTAGGACCCTCCGCCAGCAGAGGGCAAAGAGAGATGCCACCATCACTCGCCTCCGCGCGAAGATAGCAGCACTCGAGGCCACTGTCAAGGCCCAGGAGGAACAGATGAAGAAGATGGAGGAAGATGGAGAAGACATTCAGGGAGGAAGCAACTACCTGAGTGACGACAACGACTTCGAGGAGGATGAGAACACCGAGGGGGAAGACTACGACTTCCTGGACGACGAAGATGATGACCACACCCCCATCGATGTTGATGAGGAGGAGGAGTAGTTCACTTATGCACTATCGTAGGTGTGAGTTGTATCCCGCCCCATGTATCGTAGCTTGGAGAAGAAGGGTTCTTAAAACCCTTAGTGTGTTAGCTTGTAATGTGTGTTGTTTGCTATGAATGAATGTATGTTTGTGTCATCATGAAAAGACTTCAAGTTTTAAGCTTTTGAACTCAAACACAAAACAAGCCATAGAAAAAATTCCCTCTTATCTCATGATCACCCTCAATGCTCAGATGGCCCCTCCAACTCGCAACGCGAATCAAGACGCTATGATGCAGATGTTGCAAGTTATGCTGGAAGATAGAGAAGCAGAAAGAGCTGAAAGGCAAGCCAACATTGCAGCACTTCAACAGCTTGCCAACAACAATCAAGGCCACCATGATCATCCAGGATCCAAGCTCAAGAACTTCCAGAATACCAACCCGCCAGTTTTCAGCAAGACTGAGGAACCCCTTGATGCAGATGATTGGCTCCAAACTATGGAGAACAATCTAGAAGTAGCCGGAGTGGAAGAGAATGAGAAAGTGCTGTTTGCCACGCACTACTTAGCAGGACCAGCAAGAGCTTGGTGGACAAGCACCCGTGCCATGAACGCGGGACAGTTTATCACTTGGACTGATTTCAAGCTCAAATTCAGCAAGTACCATGTGCCCCCGGGTCTGATAAAGAAGATGAGAGATGAGTTCCGTGAACTGAAGCAAGGCCGAATGTCCGTGGTGGAATACCGCGACAAGTTTCTCACACTGTCAAGGTACGCCCCGGATGAGACCGACACTACTGAGAAGAGGAAGGAAAGGTTCCTGAACGGACTGCATGACGAAATGCAGACTGTGTTGATCAACATCCCCTTTGCCGACCTCGAAGCCCTTGTTGACTCCGCCATCCAGATGGAAGGCAAACTGCACCAAGCCAGCGAGAACCGCAAGCGCCGCATGATGAATCAGAGTGGGCCTAGCAATGCCCCAAGGTATCGCCCCAACTCAGGAGGAGGTTTCAGGACCAACAAGCCCAATGCACAGATGTCACGTCCGGTTTACCAGAACCGGAGTGGAGGAAACCCCGAGGCCAGGAGGCCACTACAACAACAACACCAACAACAACTTCAACCGCGCTCCGCCGAGAGCCCCCAACCACAACAACAGCAACAACAACACCAACACCGCACCAAGGACCGGGAGCAATGCAATCCCCATCGCAAACAAGCAGGACAAGACCACCATCACTTGCTATGAGTGTGGCGTAGTGGGGCATTACTCCAATGAGTGTCCCAAGAGGCTCGCCAAGCTTGCAGGCAACCCCGCACCACCAGCTCAGCAGCAACGCCGTGTCTCCACCGGCAAGAAGTTCGCCCCCAACAACCCGAACAACCGCGGGGGTCGCCTCTACCACATGAATGCTGAGGAAGCCCAGGAAGCACCTGACGTGGTGCTGGGTATGTTCTCTGTTAACTCAATACCAGCAAGAGTGTTGTTTGATTCTGGAGCATCGCATTCGTTCGTTACAGAAGATTTTGTGTGCACTAGTAAGATTCAGCCTATCAGCTTGAAACATGTCATGGTAGTTCAAATACCTGGATCAACAAATAAAGCTAGAAAATTTTGCAAAGATGTCCCCATCAGAATCCATGAAATAGACTTTTATGCAAATTTGATTGTTCTGGGAACAAAAGGATTGGAAGTAATCCTGGGTATGGATTGGATGGCGAAACATCATGGATTGATAGACTGCGCCAAGAAGGCCATCACCATGACAAGTAGCACCGGAATAATAATAGAACACTTATCTGAAAAACTACCCAGAAATTTCACCTGCAACCAAAGTGTAGCTAAGCCAACTCTGGATCAAATCAGGGTCGTTTGTCGATACCCTGATGTGTTTCCGGATGATCTACCCGGTATGCCCCCGGATCGGGATATCGAGTTTATCATCGAGTTAATCCCTGGAACAGGACCTATAGCCCAGAGAGCCTATAGCATGAACCCCGCAGAGTTAATGGAACTGAAGAAGCAACTGGATGATATGCTGTACAAAGGTCTGATTCGACCAAGTGCGTCACCTTGGAGATCACCAGTTTTGTTTGTGGATAAAAAGGACGGTGCCACTCGTTTGGTTACGGATTATCGTAAGCTTAACGATGTCACCATCAAGAACAAGTATCCCTTGCCAAAGATAGAAGATCTGTTTGACCAGCTAACCGGTGCCCAAGTATTCTCAAAGATTGATCTGAGGACGGGTTACCATCAACTAAAGATCCGAGCAACAGATATTCCAAAGACTGCCTTTACCACCAGATATGGACTGTATGAGTACAATGTCATGTCCTTTGGACTGACCAATGCCCCCGCTTACTTCATGAATCTCATGAATAAGATCTTTATGGAATTTCTGGATAAGTTTGTCGTTGTCTTCATTGACGACATCTTTATCTACTCCAAATCAGAAGAAGAACATGAGCAACACTTGGAAGTGGTTCTAGAAACCCTTAGGCAGCATCAGTTGTACGCCAAGTTTAGCAAATGTGAGTTTTGGTTGAGAGAAGTAGGATTCTTAGGACACATCTTGTCTGCAGGAGGAATTGCGGTAGATCCCGCAAAAATCAAAACTGTTGAGGAATGGAAAGCACCAACCACCCAGACTGAAGTCCAAGCATTTCTAGGATTGGCGGGATATTACCGCCGATTTGTTGAAGGATTTTCAAGCATCGCCAGACCAATGACTCAACTGCTGAAGAAAGACCGGAAATTTGACTGGAATGACAAATGTGAAGAAAGCTTTCAACTACTCAAGCTCAGATTAACCACAGCCCCAATACTGATCATGCCTGATGTCACCAAGCCTTTTGATGTCTATTGTGATGCATCCAAGACTGGTCTTGGATGTGTGTTGATGCAAGAAGGCAAAGTGATATCTTACCTATCAAGGCAACTGAAGCAACATGAACAGAACTATCCAACTCATGACTTGGAGTTAGCAGCCGTAGTGTTAGCCCTGAAGGTTTGGCGTCATTACCTCATGGGTAATCGATGCGAGATATATTCCGATCACAAGAGCCTGAAGTACATTTTCACCCAGAAGGAGCTGAACATGAGACAGCGCAGATGGATAGAATTAATCAAGGATTACGACATGGAAATTCACTACCACCCCGGCAAGGCCAATGTGGTAGCGGATGCCTTGAGCAGACTGCCGTGTCAGTTGAACTCCATGATCGCAATAGAGCAACCAAGCCTGTACCAAGAGTTTGAACAATTCAGACTAGAGCTAGTGAGCGAAGGATTCCTCGCCAGCATTGAGCTCCAACCCACTTTGATGAGCCAGATAAAGGAAGCCCAGAAGGGAAATGCCAGCATTGACGGAATAAAGAGTCAGATAGCTGCAGGAAAGGCACCAGGATTTACCGTAGATGATGAAGGAGTTCTTTGGTACAACGAACGCCTGTGTGTACCATCAGATTCAGAGTTGAAGCAAGTCATTCTGAAGGAAGCTCACGATACACTGTATTCCATTCACCCCGGAGGAACCAAGATGTACCAAGACCTGAAGGAACAATTCTGGTGGCACGGAATGAAGAGAGAGATAGGAAGCTATATCGCCAAGTGTGATATCTGTCAACGAGTCAAGGCAGAACATCAAAGACCTGCAGGACTGTTGCAACCTTTACAGATTCCTGAGTGGAAATGGGATTCTGTCGGTATGGACTTTATCACAGGATTGCCCAAATCTAGCCGAGGAAATGACTCCATTTGGGTAGTCATCGATAGGTTAACCAAGGTTGCACATTTCATCCCCGTCAAGACCACATACCAAGGCCCAAAGCTAGCTGAGTTATACATCTCCAGAATAGTCAGCCTGCACAGAACCCCGAAGTCAATTGTGTCAGATAGAGGATCACAATTCACCTCAAGATTCTGCGAGAAAGTGCATGAAGGACTAGGAACCCGTCCGAATTTCAGCATGCACCTATCACCCACGGATCGACGGACGGACCGAGAGAGTCAACCGAGATCATCGGAAGATATGTTGAGAGCCTGTGTGCTAGAGTACGGATCCAAATGGGAAGACCGCTACCATATGCGGAATTCTCCTACAACAATAGCTATCAAGCCAGCCTACAGATGGCCCCCTTTGAAGCCCCGTACGGAAGGAAGTGCCGTACCCCTACGAACCGGTCGGAAGTCGGAGATAGTCAAGTCTTCGGCCCCGACGTTCTCCGCGAGCCGAAGAAAAGGTGCACAAGATCCGCGAGTACCTCAAGACCGCTCGCTCAAGACGGAAGAGCTACGCCGACAAGAGACGCCGAGAGATGACATTTGAGATCGGAGATTTTGTGTATCTCAAAGTCTCACCCCTCAAAGGAATGCAGAGATTCCAACTCAAAGGAAAGCTCGCCCCCAGATATGTCGGACCATTCAAGATTCTGGATCGCCGAGGAGAAGTCTCATATCAGTTGGAACTACCGGAAGAGATGTCCGCCGTACACAATGTGTTTCACATCTCACTGCTTCGGAAGTGTTTAGAAGTGCCTGAGAAGACCGAAGTATTCAAGAACATCGACCACAGAGCCATTGATATCAACAAGGATCTGACCTACCGCGAAGTGCCTATTCGCATCCTTGAAGAAGCATTCAGGACCACCCGCACCAGAAGTATCAAGTTCCTGAAGATACAATGGAGTAATCACACCGAAGAAGAAGCAACTTGGGAACGCGAGGAAGACATGAAGAAGGAATACCCCGATCTCTTTAGTACCTAGTTTTCTCTAGATCTCGGGACGAGATCTTTTGTAAGGGGGAAGGGTTTGTAACATCCCAAGTTTCAATAAAATGAACAAAAGAGAGAATTCAAGAATCCAAATTTTGGAGCCAACAAAAACTTTTCTCATCATATAGGACTATGCATATTAGCTCACCTTAGTAATTTATTTGAGTGTGCTTCTGCCATGATGCTTGCTTATGTGTTACACTCTTTCTAAAACCCTAACAATGATCACTTGATCACCCTTAGCCAAATAAAAATAAAATAGAAAAGGAATTCTAAATTTCCACTTTACCCTCACATAAGGCCTATGCCATTTTTACAAACCTTTGATCTAGGCCATTTTGGTTTGCACCATTACTTGTAAATGGTTACTAAACACTTATTAACACCTTTGAAATCAAGCCAACTCAATTCAAATCAAATTTGAATCAAAATGGAGCTCACATGTGATTATGGTCATATGTGCCATTTTTACCCTGATGCCCACCTTGAGCCCCTGGATTTTCACTTTTCACTTCTACACTTTGTCAACTCTTTACACCTCATCCAAGACAACATCAAGCACTTCAACTTTGCCCAAAGCCACCACCCTAAATTCATCACCAATTTCAAATGAGAGGCAATCAAAGTTGGAACTTTTTCACATATGTAAGATCATATGCAAAATGTGATTTTGCATCTCAATTCCATTTTGACCACCACCACCACCAAAATGCTCCATTTATTATTTGATGACAACCCACCAAAAAGATTTTCAAATTTCAAAAATTATTTTCTTGCGGGCATTCTGTCGAACACCTTGTTGGCAGGGTGAAAAATTAAGCCCATACCTCATTTTTACCTTGGACTTGGTCCAACCTTGCCCTCTCTGCACCCTGGAGCCTCCCTCTCACCTCACCACACCATCACCACCACTTGCACTGGTCAAGGAGAGATCAAATAAATCAAACCTTGCCATGCCGTGGCATGGCAAGTCTATTTCATGCCATCTCCTCACCTGGTCGATTCCAGCATGCACCACCATGTCTGGCAGCTCCCTCTCACCTCCCTGGACACGCCCGTGCACGCCCTTGACCAAGACCCAGCCTGCACGCGCCAGAACAGCCACGCCCAGACACGCCCAGGAACGCCCATGCCCGCGCCAGTGCACGCACGGCGAGCGCCCTGGACGCGACAGAGCGTGACGCGCGCCGACGCTCCTCGCCCTCACTCACCCGCTCCGCTCGCCAGTGGACGCGCCAGACGACCAGCAACCTCACAGACATCGTCGATTGACCGCGGGAACGCCATGGCCAACGTCATCGTCGACGCGACCCGCCACGGTGACGCACACTCCCGTCAAGCTCACCGTCGCCTCAGAGCCTCGTTTTCACCACCATCAAGCGCGTCATCCTCGCCAGTGCACCAGCAACACGCCGCGCCCATCCCTTGCCTCTTCGCCATCCTGGAACGACGACGACGACGAACCTAGCCGGGCGCCACAGCCACCTCCCGCCGCTATAAAAGGGGAGCCCCTCCCACTCAGCTGAGCACGCCAACACCTTCCCCTCCCTTCACTGAACAATTTCCCCACCTCAATTGAGCACCACCTCGCCGGAGCTGCTCGAATCGCAAGCTCAAGTCCGCCGGAGCCCGCGGAAGCTCTGCTTCGATTTGGCGCCTCCCCGAGCGCCGCCGCTGCTCCCAGGGCTTCCTCATCTACTACACCTTCTCCGCGCCTACTGCCAGACCCCTGCAACGGCCTGGTACTCCCTCCCACCCCCTAGGCTCGCCGCCAGGGAGCTCGCCGCTCGCCGGAGACGACGACGTCTGTCGTTCGTCCGATCTCTTTCTAATCCAACCGCTCACCTTTCACCGTACCGCTTCGGGCGTTAAGTCCCGCTGACGCGTGGCCCCCACGCTGTCAGGCGGCCCGCTGCGCTGGACGCAGTACTGGGCCGGCCCAAGTTCTTTTCCCGCGCGAGCCCACGATTTGAATTCAATTTTGAAAATTAGAAAAATACTCTAATCTGAGGCAAACTTTGAAATTCAATAGTGACAAATCCACTCGGCCAAATTTTACAAAATTTATATTTTTGGAAACCTTAGGAAATTATCTACACTTTGCCAGTGGATAGAACCCTAGATCTATTGTAGAATTAAAGTGGCAAAATAAACAAGGCAGGGACTTTTCTGTCTTATAATAATTCTTAAAAATCAACCATAAATGCTTTTCAGTTAATTCCACCTCCAATAATTCACATTTCACTTATACTAATTGTTTCTACAAAATTATGCCATGCCTACTTTGAATGATCATGGCCTAGTTGTTTTAAATGCCCTTATGGCTATTTCTAGTCAAAGGTATTGTCCAAAACTATTAAGAAATCTTATGAGGGATTTTTCTCTCATTTAAATCTTGTCCCCACCAATTCCAAATGAAGTGGAGACTTTGGCTATTTAGGTCCCATAGGAATTGTTGGTGATATTAAATCTTTGATATGCTAGAATTAAATGGCATGAGGTGCTCACCTCATTTAAATCATTTTCTCCAAATGATAAGTGTGAAGAGGTTGACTTGGGTCAACCTAGGTCACATATTATGCATAAGAGAAATTAAATCCTAATAAGATAATGAGAGGAAATTATTTCTCTGAATAATGCAAAGTAACAATTAAGATTAGTATGAGAGGAATTTATTTTTCTTAATTAATAAGAAAAACACATCCACCAACAAATTAGTAATATGTGATGCTAGTTTAAGTGTGTGAACCATGTTTGTGCATAGTTTAGTAAATTAGTTTGGTGTGATGATTGTGTACTCCGTATTCGTATTTTAGACGCTAGTACCGAGGAGTACCAGGAGGAGGAGGAGGTCTACTTCCAAGAAGAAGAAGACCACTTTGATCAGTTTCCCAACCAAGGCAAGATAATACTCTTGCAAAGTGCAAAGCAAACCATGAGCAAGGCATCACCCCATTTACTTTATGTTTATGATCCTATTTCCCAGTTTTATTTTACAAGCTTTACTTACCTTTGTTTTATCAAAGTACTTTTAAGTTATGAGTTACCTGGTTAGTGTTGAGTTAGTACAAGAGTATCAAACTTAGCCTGGAAGCAAAGCAAATACTTAGCACCCCTCACACATAGTGGCTAGTGCTAAAGTTAAAATGACTACTCTAGATGGGAACTTGTGTTGAGGAAATGATGATGGTGAAAACCTTGGAATGATTAGTCATTTCCATTGAAAGATTTTGAAGGTGAATATGACACCCGAAGTTGACTTGGTGACTTTGGCTAAAAACTGATGATTGAGTTGGATGCGATACCATTCCAATTTTTGAGTACCCCCACAATACCTGATTATGGGTAGGGCTTAGCTGGAAATTTACGTGTCTTAGTATGGGTTCCCTCTAAACAAGCGTCATCGGGTTATGCCGAAAGCTGCCTCTACAACAAAAGAAAGGATGTGATATGATGTGATATGAGGTGAATGTCCGGCCCAAGCCCTGTGCAGTTCCCGGGTTAACAGTCGGTTTTCACCGGGAGGCCAAGCTCATGGGGAGAGGTGCCTATACTAGGGTGTGTAAGTGAAAGGTTAACGGTTGATGATCCGCGTATCGAGTTACGATTATTCGGGGTTTTATCCCCGACGGATGTAATCAAATGTTGTGGCACAAGTGTGCGACCTCTGCAGAGTGTAGAACTATTCGAATAGCCGCGTCCGCGGATATGGACAATTGGAAAGGCCATTCTGTTTCCGTCATCAGAATTTATATCTTTGTGACTGGAGTTTTGAACTTGAACTTGAACGGTGACTTTGACTTTGAATCACAACTGAGTTGTGGGAATGACACTAATGTTCCCACTTGAGTTAGTTAGCACATGAGGAGTTGTTTTCTACAATGTTTATCAAATAAAATTGGCTTTATGCAAATAAACTTAGAGCTTAGAACACCCTTATATCAATGCTAGTACTTACTTTAGTGTTAGATTGCGAGTACTTAAAGTACTCACGGCTTTGTCCCTGGCTATTCAAATGGCCAGAATATGAAGCCGAGCAGCGAGTACGAGGAGGACGATCAGCAGGACGTCTACCACAACTAGGAGCTTCTAACGTCAAGCGTTGGCCCGTGGACTAGAGAGTCCTTGTATCTTACGTATCCGCTATGAACTTGTGTTTGTTCGTTGATCATTAGATCAACTATTCGTGTAATATGGATCATGTGATTCCAATTTGTAAGACATTATGGTTTGTAATGAATGATGACTGTGATACTTAACTATTATGACTCGCAACAACAATTTCCTGGGATTGCGATGTATGACATAATAGGCATCCGGACTTAAAAACCCGGGTGTTGACAATCCCCAAGAGCAGCACGAGCAAGAAGATCATGAATGTACTTTTCCTGAGAGATAGAAAAGCCATCAGAAGTGGAAGAAACCTCAATGCCAAGAAAATAGCGAAGAGGACCAAGATCAGTCATAAGAAACTGATCTCGAAGACGAGCCTTGACAAAGGCAATATACTCAGGATCATCACCAGTAATGATCATATCATCAACATAGAGAAGAAGAAGAGTGCGTCCACGAGGAGAAGTATGAACGAAAAGTGCTGGATCATGAAAACTAGAAGAGAAACCAGCATCAGTCACCACAGAAGCGAAGCGCTCAAACCAGGCACGAGGGGCCTGTTTCAGACCATAGAGAGAACGTCGAAGACGACAAACCATCCCATCGGGAACAGAATACCCAGGAGGATGCTGCATGTAAACCTCCTCACTCAACTCGCCATTAAGAAAAACGTTCTGAACATCAAGCTGGGACACAGACCAGCGTCGAACAGAAGCAACAACAAGGAGAGTACGCACAGTGGTCATATGAGCCACAGGGGCAAAAGTCTCATCATAGTCACGACCGTGCTCCTGCTGAAAACCACGAGCCACAAGACGCGCTTTATAGCGCTCAAGAGATCCATCAGAGCGGGTCTTAATTTTATAGACCCACTTACACGTGATAGGACGAACACCGGAAGGAGGAGAAACAAGATCCCAAGTGCCGGTGCGCTCAAGCGCAGCGATCTCCTCGGCCATGGCAAGCTGCCATTCGGGATGACGCTCGGCATCCCGATAAGAAGTCGGCTCGGAAACGACGAGAGAGACCATACCGACTAGGAGAGTAACGGGCTGGAGCACGACGCTGACGAACGAGCCGTGAAGGAGGGAGCTCATCGGCAGAAGACAACTCATCAGAAGAAGAGGAAGAAGGGACAGCATCGGAAGGATCCGAAGCCGGAGAACGGGGAGTACTAGGGGAACTAGACGGAGGAAAGGATGGCGCCGAAGGGGGCGCATCAGAACTAGGAGGAGGAGGAGAAGGGACAACAGGGGGTGCATCTGGAAAAATAAGAAAAGAGATATCATCCACCGGGTAAGTACCCGAGGTGGGGCGAGGATAGAAGGGACGCGTCTCATCAAACGTGACGTCACGAGAGATGCGAATCCGACGACCAACAGGGTCCCAACAGCGATAGCCCTTATGCTCATCACTGTATCCGAGAAAAACACACTCAACAGACTGAGCGGTCAGCTTGGTGCGTTCGTGAGGAGGGAGAAGGACATAGCAAACGCAACCAAATAAACGAAGAATCGAGTAATCGGGAGAGCGACCAGAAAGACGCTCGAGAGAAATGCCACCGTGAAGGGCAGCAGAAGGCTGAATGTTAATGAGGTAAGTCGACGTAGCAACAGCCTCAGCCCAGAAATGCGGCGGAAGAGATGAAGCAATCATCATAGCACGGGTAGTCTCAAGAATATGACGATGCTTACGCTCGGCGACACCATTTTGAGCATGGGCGCCGGGACACGAGAACTGAGCAAGGGTGCCCTGCTCAGCAAGAACACCATGCAGGTGCTGGGAGATATACTCTCCTGCAGAATCAGCACGAAACACACGAATATGCGTGGAATACTGAGTACGAACCATGGCTGCAAAGCGCTGATAAATAGAGAGCACCTCACTGCGAGAGTGCATAAGAAACAACCAGGTGTACCGCGAAAAATCATCAATAAACAAAATATAGTATCGATGACCCCTTTTCGAAGGAAAGGGAGCCAGACCCCAAACATCTGAATGAACTAAATCAAAAGGTTGCTGAGATACAGACGCACTAGTAGGATAGGGAGGCTGAATCTGTTTGCCTAACCTACAACCCTGACACGAATGCAAAGAAACGTCTCCTGAGACAGACCCCAGAAGACCACTACGAACTAATGACGATAAACGAGAGCCACAGAGGTGACCCAGCCGATGATGCCACTGCTGAAAAGATCCGATGGACGAAGCAAGCAACCGCAGGAGAACGCGGCGAGGAAGTGTCGGCAGGAGGAACGCGAAGCCGCTCTAACTCCCGAGCCCCGGGGACTCAAGGCTGCGAGGGCCGGCTCCAACCAGGGCCCGTGTACGGCGGTCCCGAACGAGTACAAGAATCGGCGTCAAGAATGACGCGACAACCGGAATCGCAAGCCGACTAGCAGAAAACAGGTTCATCTTAAGGCTAGGAACATGAGAAACATCAGGAACAGAGAAAGAGGAAGTAGAAAGGGTGCCTCGACTGGAAACAGGAAGAGAGGTACCATCAGCCGTAATAACACGGACAGGAGAAACAAGAGAGCGAAGAGCAGAGAGAATAGAAAACGCATAAGTCATATGAAAAGAAGCTCCAGAATCCAGATACCACGGGGATGACGTACCTGACTGTGTAGAAGGTGGTGGTCGCGCGGTGCCAGAAGAGCCAGGCACAGAACCAGCAGTACCCGACGAGGAAGAGCCTCGTAGCAGGCGAGCGGACCACGAAGACCACGGATAATGTCCTCGATCGGATAGCGCAACGAGCGGAAGATCCGGAAGAACCAGCCTGCCGACGAGTATAGTGCCGCCGACGTAAGCTGGGATCCCTCGCGCCAGCGGCTAGAGACAATGTGGCCGACACCCGCCACGGTAGGTGCGAGGAGGTGCTGTCATACCACGAGGCTGCTGAGGCTGACTCTGGCCCTGGACTGGAGGAGTAGAGAGTATCGGCGGTGCTGGAGACCGCAACGAAGCCGGCGGCGTAGGAGGTCCACAAGCAGACGGCACAGGAGGGCCACGAGCAGCAAGTACAGAGGGAACCTCAAGAAAACCAGCACCACGAAGACGAGTCTCCTCAGCACGAAGCTCAGCCAGTACCTCAGAGAGCGGAACACGACCACGGGCAAGTAGCTGTGCACGGCGCGGCTTGCTGACGTGCGACAGTATCTTCCTTGTGACGGTAAAGCACTCGTCCGTTGGGAACCCCAAGAGGAAGGTGTGATGCGTACAGCAGCAAGTTTTTCCTCAGTAAAAAACCAAGGTTTATCGAACCAGTAGGAGATGAAGGCCACGTGAAGGTTGTTGGTGAAGGAGTGTAGTGCGGCGCAACACCAGGGATTCCGGCGCCAACGTGGAACCTGCACAACACAATCAAAATACTTTGCCCCAACTTGACAAGTGAGGTTGTCAATCTCACCGGCTTGCTGTAAACAAAGGATTAAACGTATGGTGTGGAGAATGATGTTTGTTTGCAAAGAACAAGAGAGAACAATGATTGCAGTAGATTGTATTTCAGATGTAAAATAATGGACCGGGGTCCACAGTTCACTAGTGGTGTCTCTCCAATAATAAATAGCATGTTGGGTGAACAAATTACAGTTGGGCAATTGACAAATAGAGAGGGCATAACAATGCACATACACATCATGATGACTAATATGAGATTTACTTAGGGCATTACGACAAAGAACATAGACCGCTATCTAGCATGCATCTATGCCTAAAAAGTCCACCGTCGGGTTAGCATCCGCACCCCTTCCAGTATTAAGTTGCAAACAACAGACAATTGCATTAAGTATCGTAGCGTAATGTAAACAATACAAATATCCTTAGACAAAGCATTATTGTTTTATCCCTAGTGGCAACAACACATCCACAACCTTAGAACTTTCTGTCACTGTCCCAGATTCAATGGAGGCATGAACCCACTATCGAGCATAAATACTCCCTCTTGGAGTTACAAGTATCAACTTGCCCAGAGCCTCTACTAGCAACGGAGAGCATGCAAGATCATAAACAACACATATATGATAGATCAATAATCAACTTGACATAGTATTCCATATTCATCGGATCCCACCAAACACAACATGTAGCATTACAAATAGATGATCTTGATCATGATAGGCAGCTCACAAGATCTAAACATGATAGCACAAGAGGAGAAAACAACAATCTAGCTACTGCTATAGACCCATAGTCCAAGGATGAACTACTCACGCATCAGTCCGGAGGCGGGCATGGTGATGTAGAGCCCTCCGGTGATGATTCCCCTCTCCGGCAGGGTGCCGGAGGTGATCTCCTGAATCCCCCGAGATGGGATTGACGGCGGCGGCGTCTCCGTAACTTTTCTCGTATCGTGGCTCTTGGTACTAAGGTTTTCGCGACGGAGTGTTTAAGTAGGCGAAGGGGCAGAGTCGGGAGGCGCCCGAGGGCCCCACCTCACAGGCCGGCGCGGGCCCCTTCCTGGCCGCGCCGCCTGGTGGGGTCGCCACCTCGTGGCCCCACTTCGTATCTCCTTCGGTCTTCTGGAAAGCTCCGTGGAAAATAAGACCCTGGGCTTTTATTTCGTCCAATTCCGAGAATATTTCCTGTGTAGGATTTCTAAAACCAAAAACAGTAGAAAACAGGCTGGCGCTTCGGCATCTTGTTAATAGGTTAGTGCCGGAAAATGCATCAAAATGATATAAAGTGTATATAAAACATGTGAGTATTGTCATAAAACTAGCATGGAACATAAGAAATTATAGATACGTTTGAGACGTATCACGGCTCAAACTCCTTACGGAGCCGCGACAAGAACTCAAAAATGCGCTGAAACTCCTGATCCGCGCGCACAGTCAGACAGCAGGGACAGGTGGCACACACAGCTGTACGAAGAGAATCAAGCTGACGCCAAATAGCAGCACTCTGAGTGTAGAACTCATCAATAGTAGAATCACCCTGCTGAAGGGCATGCTCTCGGCGGACCACGGACAGGTAAAGAGCATCCCCGGACGGCTGATAGCGCTGACGAAGAAAAGCCCACTGAGCAGCAGCAGTGGGAAGACCCACGAACTCAGCAGCATACTGAGGCAGAACACTGAAGGTGAGAACAGCAGCAGCACGAGAATCCTCATCTATCCACTGAGTGTAGTCAGTCAGATCCAGCTGATAAGTCGCAACGGCAGTAGAGTGATCCTGGACCTTCCGGTCATAATCAGCCAGAGCAGTATCATCAGCACTCTTTGCTGCATCCTTATCCGCCTGAGTAGCATCAGGGGCAAGGGCAACGGGCGGCGGTGCCACAGGCACCGTAGGAGCAACGGGGCGCGGCGGACAGAAGACCTCGCCAGAAAGCACATCCCAAAGATGAAGACCGCGCATGTGGACGCGCATGAAGGCAGCGAAATCAGGATAATTTGCGCCATCAAAGATCACCGGGCAGCGAGAAATCGCAACATAGCCCGACGAGGAAGACATCTCTCTTTCTTTTTTCTTTTCAGAACCAGATCAAATCGGGATCAACCCGATGGAAACTCTGCTTCGGGACGGCGGCGGAAACGGAGATGGCCAGCCGGGGAAAGAGAGGTCCGGCCGGGGGAGAAGAGGGCGGGCGGCGGAGCGGGTGGCAGGGCCGGCGGCGGAGTGGGCCGGCGGCGGAGCGAACGGCCGGCGGCAAGCTGCGCACGAGGGCGGGCGGAACTTGGAGAACGGTGGCCGGGACTTTGAGAGGACGGCTGGGGGCAGAGAGCGGCGCCGGAGGAGCGGCGGCCGGAGGTGGAGAGCGGCAACGACGGCCGGCCGGAGTAGTGGCCGGAGGATGGCCGGAGGAGCGGCCGGGACTTGGAGAACGACAATGACGGCCGGGAACAAGCACGGATCAACTAGAGGACCAATTTTGCTCTGATACCATGTTAGGGAATATACTTGTTGTATTACCAGGGGGCCAAAGGCCACAATATATAGTACATGTACAGGCGCAAATATGCAGGAAGCCCCCTAACACATGGGGAAAATACAATATACAGATATATACTCTAATAGAACAATCTTAATCTGCATTGTATTGTCCAGGCTAATCCCCATTAGCCCTCCGTACATTGTAACATGAAAAATCCATCAATTTTGCCATGTCTTTTCGCATGCCCTGCATTTCGTATCTATATTTAATTAATCCGCGTGTCACAGCTAGGAGGTGTCCTAGAAAGTCATGACAGAAACATTCTCTTCCTTTTATACGGGGGAAGGTTGGTGACCACCTCCAAGAAAAGAAAATGAGTTCATTGGAAGCAAGCCTTGTGATCTCTCTTCTGATTTTGGTACAACAATCAAGCTGCTCACATCAATATACAACTAGCATATGCAAGTAGCTGAAAAAATTATGCCGGTTTCTGCCCAGCATTTCCAACCTAGATTCTAATAATCTAGTGTAAACATGTTTCCCCAACCTGATCTTCTCAAAAGCAGGTCCATCCATTTATTATTCCACAACAGAAAAATGACCATATCAGCCGCTGATCATGCCAAAACACACACTAATATTATCAACAGATTGTGTTAAGATCTTGCTGGATGTACATGTATATGAGATGCTTTAATAAAAAAAATTTAAAAATGCAAATGTGGCTCTAGTTAACTGGTGATTAAGAGAATTAAATGACCACACCATACAACCATGAGAATTCTACAGTTTATCATCACACAGAATCCGTGAAGCACAAATGCAAGATAAACCCTTGGCATCTCTAGCAGATCCCTTTTAATGTCATGCCGCAAAAGCCATTTGAGTTACATTTCAAACCTGTTTTACGGAATGGAATTTGATCTGCTCGAACATAAACTGCAAATTTAAGCTGTATTTTTTTTAAAGTACTCCGCGCTACTTTTCAACATCGATAATCATACATATATAACAGATATTTCATACATAGACACAATGGTCATATACAGAAAATCCGCGCGACAATCCTACATATATCGCTAAGACAACCTGGAATATTTACGGGTCGCACCGATATGTGTTGTTTGTTCGGTGCAAAAGAAGAACCCATGACGGCATATTGTTCAAATTTTACGAGCCGGACCGTTTTATAGGATCTGCTAGAGATGCTTTTGCTCTTTTACTCGTATCTTGACACCATGATTAAGATATTAATAACTGGATTTATGGAGTCATATGGAAAGTAACATTTCTTGAGAAATAAAAGACATTCACATATATGGATTCAGAGAATGGTGACAGGAACAAGGCCATCCAGATCCGAATAGTAATTTAACACACACTACATAGTGTGATAAACCGCAGGAACAGGCCAAACTAATCCAGCTGTTTCAGTTGCTTTCCATCGGCACCGAGAGAGAGAGGGCAGAAGAGAGAGGGGTTTTAACTAAGCTGCAGGTTGGCTTAAAGAAGAGGCAAGATAAGCTAGGAGGGAGTGAGTGAGTGAAGAGTCCAAAGCAAGAACACAAGAAGCGCATGTGCATGCGTGTGCGGCTGCGTGGGTGTGATGATGGCGGTGACGATGGCTACGCAGCACCGCCGCCGCAACTCCGCCGGGTGATCCGGAGCGCCCCAAAAGGAGAAAGAAAGCATCCACCAGAGGAGTAACAGGTCAGTCACACTGCTCACAGCTACTGTAGTAGTCACACTACTCACAGACAGAGAGGGAGGAGAGAGAGTGGAGAAAAGAAATAGTGGAGCAAGGAAGCGCATCGACCCCGGCCAGCCGCCGGCGTACGGCGGCCGGCGAATCTCTTCAGCATCCGGCGGCAATCCGGCTGGGGTGGATCTAGGAATAGGAAGAGACGGCGATTTCTTCTGCGGGGCACATAGAGCGGACGGTTCGTCCTCCCCTGGAACTCCGGTGAGCAAATCTTCCGCCTTCCCGCACAAATTTGAACTCAGTAGGTTGGTTGGTTCCGGAAAAAGGCCTCTCTGCGCGGAATCTTGGTTGGCTGCTCTCTGGCAGCGGAGGCGGCTGTTTCCACCCCATTGGTAGTTCTTGCGGCTTTCAGGTTCAAGATTTGAGGCGTTTAGGTAGACTGTGCCGACGATGTGGTCTGGTATTGCAGGTGTAGGAGGAGCAGACGATTTGTTCAGTAAAATGTAGGAGCACGGTATTCTAATTGAGGATACAACCTTTGATGATTTTGTCAGAAAATTTAGTGTTCCCCTCATGTTACTGCTAGGCCTGTGGGGAAGGAAGAGAGTGAATATGATGGGAAATCTGGCTGATGGAGCAGATCGTTATAGTCGATTAGCCTTGGCGATGATTCATGATACAGTACTCATTTTGATTTTTATCATGGAAAAAAGAGGTTCTGATTCTGCATTTCTCTAGTTACTAGCAGAACAACTATGTTCTGTTGTACAATGTTGGTTCTAATAATTTTGGAAAATGCTACATGAAGTTATTGTCCTTTATTTCCTAAAGGATTGCGGTTACACTGAATACAACAAGCCTGTTCTCATTTCGGGCGAAGTAGTGAAAATACTAGTTCTTTCTTCACAACATAAAACCTCGCAAAACTGCTCTGCTTTTTTTTGTACACCCTTTGTGGCTTCCCCTAACCTGGAATCAGCATGTGCCTTGCTGCCTCTTCTCTTTTGTGAAGTTTTATCTGTGTTTCAGTTTGCTTCTGTATGATGGCTTTACAATTACTGTTAATTACGTGCAGGTGTTTGAGATATCTGCCTTATTCTATCATGACAGCCGCAAGTGTATGTGTCTACGGGTAGTGTTCGCTTCGCTCTGTAGTTGCTTGAAGATCAGATGTGACGATGATGTACACAAAGGGGCCATCATCAGATGTTCTTAGAGCAAGCATTTCTAGTGCCCCTAGTACATCCAGCCATGGTTCTGCACAAGATGACTGCGACTCTTTAGGCGATGTCTACGTGTGGGGTGAAGTTGTTTGTGATAGCTCTGCAAGAACCAGTTCCGACACTGTAATTAGATCAACCGGGAAGACTGATTTCCTCCTCCCAAAGCCGTTGGAGTCTAGGTTGGTTCTCGATGTGTATCATGTAGATTGTGGGGTCAGGCATGCATCCTTGGTCACAAGAAATGGAGAAGTTTTTACATGGGGTGAAGATTCTGGAGGCCGCCTTGGCCATGGAACACGGGAAGATTCTGTTCATCCTCGTCTTGTCGAGTCCTTAGCTGCTTGCAACATAGATTTTGTTGCATGTGGGGAGTTTCATACCTGCGCTGTGACCACAACTGGTGAACTTTATACCTGGGGAGATGGAACTCACAATGTTGGACTTCTAGGACATGGTACTGACGTAGGACACTGGATACCTAGGAGGATATCTGGAGCTCTGGAAGGTCTCCAAATTGCTTATGTTTCTTGTGGAACCTGGCATACAGCCTTGATCACATCGATGGGTCAATTGTTTACCTTCGGGGATGGTTCATTTGGGGTATTAGGGCATGGAGATGTGAAGGGCATTTCGTATCCAAGGGAGGTAGAGTCACTGTCAGGGCTGAAAACAATTGCGGTTGCATGTGGTGTATGGCATACTGCAGCTATTGTAGAGGTCATCGTCACTCAGTCCAGCGCGACTGTGTCTGCTGGAAAGCTATTCACATGGGGAGATGGCGACAAGAGTCGACTTGGTCATGGTGATAAGGATGCACGACTTAAGCCTACTTGTGTAGCGTCGCTTATTGATTATGATTTTTACAGGGTAGCATGTGGTCACAGTCTTACTGTAGGCTTGACAACTTCTGGAAAAGTGTGGAGCATGGGTAACTCGGTTTACGGTCAGCTCGGAAATCCAAATTCTGATGGAAGGCCATGTTTAGTTGAAGATAAGATTGCAAGTGAGCATGTTCTACAAGTTGCTTGTGGTTCCTACCACGTTGCAGTTTTGACAAGTAGAAGCGAAGTTTTTACGTGGGGCAAGGGAGCTAACGGGAGACTGGGCCATGGAGATATAGAGGACCGGAAGGTACCTACACAGGTAGAGGCATTGAGGGATAGAGCTGTTCGGCACATAGCCTGCGGTGCAAACTTCACTGCTGCTATATGCCTGCACAAATGGGTTTCTGGAGCTGATCAATCACAGTGCTCCTCATGTCGACAGCCGTTTGGGTTTACCCGAAAGAGGCATAACTGCTATAACTGTGGGCTTGTCCATTGTAACGCATGTACCTCAAGGAAGGCTTTGAGAGCAGCATTGGCTCCTAATCCCAAGAAACTTCAGCGTGTTTGTGATTCTTGTTTCTTGAAACTGAAGAATGCCTCCGACACTAGTAATGGGGAAAGCAATGGTGAAGCTAGAGTAGGAAAATCCATCCTTTCTAGTAACATGGATATGATTAGAAGTTTGGATAATAAGGCAGCAAAACAAGGGAAGAGAACCGATGCATTGTCATTTCTCCGGAATCCTCAAGTTAGCTCGCTACTGCAGCTCAGAGATATTGCTTTCTCCGGCGGCGTAGATCTCAACAAACCCGTTCCCAGAGCAGTGCGCACATCAGCGCGGTCAGTAGCCACTTCAAGGGCTGTTTCCCCTTTCTCTCGCAAGTCTAGTCCACCACGGTCCACCACACCAGTTCCAACAACTCATGGTCTTTCTTTCTCAAAAAGCGCTAATGATAATCTGGTGAAAACAAATGAGCTCTTAAATCAGGAAGTTGAGAGGCTGCGTGCACAGGTATTCACTTTGTTCTATTTAGCAGAAATTTCCTTGGGTGCTAATTATGTTGCAAGAAATTGACACTACTTTTATATGTGTAGGTTGATAGCCTGAGACAGCGTTGTGACCATCATGAGCTTGAACTGCATAAATCAGCGAAGAAAGTACAAGAGGCCATGACACTGGTTGCAGAGGAATCTGCAAAATCGAAAGCTGCAAAAGAAGTTATAAAATCATTAACAGCACAGGTACATATCAATGGTTTAGTTCTCTTAAGTTATATTGGTTTCTTTCAAAATGAACAGAATACCTCTTTTTCACCAGAAATAATTATTAAACGTGTATTGTCTTATGTAGCTCAAGGACATGGCTGAGAGGTTACCACCAGATAATGGAGCTTATGATTGCAATGAAGCAAAGCAATTACACGCTCCAAATGGTGTCGAGCCACATGTTGCTATCTACTCTGGCATGAATGGGAAAATTCACCCATCAAGGAATGAATTACTCAATGCTTCAAATGCACATAGTCCAAACTCTGGATGGTCGCCAAATTCAAACGGAATCTCGAGCCAACATAAATTACTAAGTAATATAAGTGAAAACAGCGAAGGGAGCATTCACAGCCTTCGAATTACCAGTCCTCACGAAGCAGATCGTCCTCATCGAAGAGCACACAGCAATAGTGACGAGATGCTGTCCGCAAGTAGCAGAGCTGATGATAATGTCAGCATTGATGCTAGGTCCCTTCAAAACAATGAGGACGGCTACAAGTCTCGAGGCACAGTATCAATATCCAGCAACCAAGTACAGGCGGAGTGGATTGAGCAGTACGAACCAGGTGTTTACATAACGCTCACGACCCTCCGCGACGGTACCCGGGATCTGAAGAGGGTTCGCTTCAGGTGATTCACGTTTTTTCATTTCTTCTATGATTTCTGCTTCCAAGTTAGCTTTTATTTTTTCACATACAAGATACTCATTAAACACTGGTGATTGCAATGCTAGTTGCTTGTTTAGTCAGTTTCTCGCGATTTTACTGTCCAGACTGCCTACATAGAATATAAATAGTAAAAGAAGCATATATATTATACGGTGCAAGTTCATATGCAACCAAATAATTCAGGCAGTTTGTGTAGTTTCATATCATATTCTAGAGCAAAAGTAATTCCTACAGTTACATATGAGAAAATAAAAACTTCAGGTTATCTTGTTCAGCAGGCTAATTTGCCGAGAGTTGTGCTGCACATTCTTCCTGAAGTTTCTGCTATACTGATTGACAGGCCCATATTTCCTTGTAAACTAGAATATTAGTTGACACTTTCCCGTCTTGAAACATTTCTTGTATGCAGTCGAAGGCGCTTTGGGGAGCATCAGGCGGAAAACTGGTGGAACGAGAACCGCGACAAAGTGTACGAGCGGTACAATGTGAGGAGCTCTGAACGAGTGTCATCAGCAGCATCGACCCGGTCGGCTTATTAACATACCCGTGGACGACCTGTGACGATCTGGCCCTGTTTCTTTTACCGTCAAACTGCAAGACCAACCAACAAAAGTAAGGTCATGCATACTGGGACAGAGACCACCATAGGCGATTGTCGCTGTTTTTGATCATCCTTCTATACTTCAACTGAAATATTGATAGGCTGTAGCATGGGTGTGTCCCGGTGTCATGTACATACACGCCGAAGGGCATGGTTTTTGTTACCATGCTATAGATCACACTAGCCATTGTAGCTAGGTGAAGTTTTTTTCTTTTCTTTGTACGAGTGCTTGAGTGACCTCCATATGATTTTCAACTTTTGTGTTACCTGGATATATGCAACTCTTGGGGAAGACATAAGACCAGCTCAAGACATATACGGTGCCAAATTGATATAATAGTTACACATTTTCTATTTAAATACAACATTTTCATGGATATTAATAGTTAAAGTGTAACATTAAAGACGGTGTAAATGTCTGAGACGACATATGAGCATTTAAAGATTCTGGTTCTTTATCATTTATCTTATCATGTTTTATTGTTGTGTGAAACTCGGTGTGGCTATATGCATATTGTTATGGGGAGGATGGGCGTGACCTTCTGCAATTGTATCAATTAGATGAGATCCTGACATTAACAACTCTTCTATTGTTGAAAAAAAATCTACTACTCCCATGTACATTTTCCAAACATTTCAAGTATAGTAAATGTCTTGTCAACATTACATGTACAAGAATGAAAACTGTAACATGGATAATAACTCTATCTATCGAATAAAACAAATTAAAACCGTATGCAATATATATGTCCAGAAGTTGAAAATTTTGAAACCAAGGTTATGCTTACCTTGTCCTTCAATAGAAGAACACGGATCTTCAACAGCGTTGAGCTCAGGCTCGGACTCTATTGCGAACAACCAATACCGGAAAGGAAGTACACATTCACTGCCTCGTGCCCAACAATGGCATTAGAGTAAAAAGGGCCATCCGCTGATTCGGCACTGTCTGTACCGCAGCGTGCCTCACTGTAATCCCAATCTAGTGCGCGGGAACCTATTGCCCTTCTTCCGACTGAATCATACCCCTACCCATTCGACCTATCATCGTCTTCCTTAATTAATATGGATGTGGATCTTTACCCAAATCAAGTGAATTGAAAGCAATCCACAAACTAAGGTTAGTGAAGGGTGGATTCTCTTATTTGTGATAACATCCTTGTCTTGAATCTCAAATGAATTGCGTAAGATGGTGTTGATTTGCTAGTTTCTCAGAAAAGATTGAGTGTCCCTTCTAGGAGACTGCTCAACGGTAGTAGGAGACTATGACACTTCATATTTACATTGCCCATTTCCCTTATTGAAAAGTGCTTAGTTAAGTTCGCTCATTAGAGCCAACATGGCATACTGCAATGCACACAAATGTATGATATATCATGTTACAGGTTTTAACATTAACAGTATATGTGAAATATCAATTTAAATGGTTTGGAATGCATATTGTGTAGAATTTCATATAAACCCATAATTAAAGAAGGATGGTTGTTTTGATCTCCTAATTAAAATGTCTTAATGTTTTTCATATATTAATTTGGCATAAATAGACGGAGGTCAATTTTGTGAATATTTTGATATCTTATTTGCAAATTTCTCATATATCAAGTTTCTATGAATTGTAAAAGTTAATTTTAAATCATTTTTGATATTTTTATGGACTAATATAAATGCCGGTGCGTTGCTACGGGTTCTCAAACCTTTATTTCTCAATAAACATATTGAATCACAACTAACAAGAAAGAAAAGTAATAAAACAAAAGGCAAAGCAAGAAAAGAAAAGAAAAAGAAAAAGAAAAAGAAAAAAATAAAATGACCGAGCCAGGCTGGAAGCATGGGATGGATGCGTATGGACGGTTAAGATTTAATTTGCTTGCTTAGTTTGCCTTTTTATAAGTAGTGGAGATAAGTTTAGTTACTTAACTGCCAACGCTACCGCCGCACAGCCTCTAGCATCGCCTTGCTCCATCACCGCGCTGTCTCCCGCCGTGCGCGACGACACCCCTCCGCGCGAAGGGATTTCGTAGGGGTGCACCACGGCTCACATGCGGCCTGGCGCCGCCACCACCTCCTACGCCAGCCAGGGAGGGTCGTGACGCGCTCTTTTAGGGTTTTGTGGTCGCCTCCGCGCCCACACGAGCGACCCGGGAGGCAGGAGGAACTCATAACCAATCATAGGGTTTCAATAAAGATTGTTATCATTTCACCTTCAACAAATATGAATGGACAGACACTTCTTTCAATGTCACAATGTGTACTTGTTTCAACAATGAAGCGGCGTGCTTTACAAAAGTATTCACACCAGGTCTAAATACAGACGGGTATAGTTAGGAGTGGGACACAACCCAAAGTGTTTATCTGGTAAAAAATATCCCAAGTATCTGACACCACCATGTAATCATGTGGTTGTAATATCATTCTTTTATTGCAAAATCCAGAGCTAAGTCTATCCCATTCTTTAAAGCAGTATACATTCAGCTGCAGGAGTCTCACACCCCATATGACCATGATTCAAACTGCTGATAAGCTTCTCACAGATGACCTCACGGGGCTTTCATAACTCTAAGCATACTTACAGAGAGAAAAAAAAATCCTAAACCAATAACAGCATCAACATAAGATTCATGCTTGTTTTCTAAAATACAAGAGCAGAAGAACTTGTTAGACATATGAGATCATGGTAAAGAAGTTCCAGTTGTTGATCCATAATAGAGATACCTAGATTACTCATTTACAGCAGCAAATTGGTCAGGCCAACATCGAAAATTGAAGCTGGAGAAGAAATTGAAACAAAGGGGCATGGAACAGTCTTTCAAATCATTTTGAAAAACGTCCAAATTAGTTATCCATTTACTAACTGCATATTTTACAGCATCTTTCAAATCATTGTGGAATCTCAGTTCATACAGAACACCCACCGTGCAGAAAAACTATCTTTTCTATTGTGCTGGAAAGTCTGTACATTGGTGCTAATTTCATTGCTTACTGAAAAACTATCTTCACAACCATTTACTATATAAGATGGGTAAAGAAGTGCAGACCAGTTCAACGCAACCTCATTTTGTTCTCATTTTTCTTCTGTGAGAAAATGCCAGCCTGAAGCAATTAGAAAAAAAAAATTAACATGGAATAGAAGAAGCAGAAACTAACATAGCCATATAAACCACACAAAAATTCTATGAAACTACAAATAACACAAGAACTAAATCAAAGGAGTGTCCAGAACAGGGAAGAGAGGAGACACATCTGATTGCAGGGGACGCCAAACTTCTTGAGCCGCATTTTGCGAGAAACAATAGCCAGAAAGTTTATCCTCGGCCAATTGATGAAAATATGAATCAGAACTTTGGACAATATGATTGGTTTAGGATATTCATCAACAACATATCTTCTTTAAAGCAGTATATATTCAGCTGCAGGAGTCTCACACCCTATATGATCTGGACAAGATTCAAACTGCTGATAAGTATAATGGTGTGACATGAAACTTCACATGCATAGATAAAGCTTGCAAATTATAGTGCAGAGACCCAAATTGCATAAGATAAATCCAAGTTCCAGCATAGAAATCTTGTAGAATGGCACATATAAATACAATTAAGAGGGTAGTTTTGTATGCCTTCTTAAATAAGAGTCCTATATTTTTCTCATAAGCTCCTGCAGGTGTAAAAAGGATAATGAGGTGAACTTCCACATTGCTGGCACAAAAAATTTATCTGGGACATTAATGGATATAGTAAAATGCTTGTGTGTTGCAATGTTGTTTTTATGAAGCTCATCATTCTCGCCTGCAATCTAATAGGTGATAGGCAGATTTAACGAACTACATACCATGCTTTTCTACGCTGTAGGCCTAGATATCGAAACATACCATGATTTTTTTGCACTCTAGGCTCAGAAAGGCCCTCACTTCTTCGTTGCTTTATGGTCCAGAGTTTTCATATAGTCGCAAAAAAAACACCTATAATTTGGGTTTTCTAAGATCCTCCACCTTGAAATTGTGAGATCCCTGGAATGTTGTTTCTACCTTGGAACTGCAGTAACCAAATTCAAAGAATATCAAAACATAATTTTTTGTAAAGTACCACACCAATAAAGTGCAGTATGGTTAAAAAAATATTCAACTTTCTCAAAATCCCCATATGGAGAAAAATCAGATACAAACAAATGGACAGATTTACTTCAGCATCCTATCTTAACTTCCTAATTGTTATCATATTCAATATCCTTTATCCTGATTTAGAATTTGCACCGAATCTTGACAAAAAGCACAAGAGACAGAACACCACGAACTTCTCACCATCTAAAATGCAAATAAAGCATAAGCCAATGTTCAACTATATACCCTGATGGGATCCGTAGCATAGAAAACAAAAAATTTCCTACCGCGAGAACGAAAATCAAGCCAAGATGCAATCTAGAAGATGGTACCAACGAGGGGATCACGAGACTAACCCTTGAAGATTTCCAAAGCCTACAAGATTAGATCTCGTTGTTGCAGAAGATGATCACTTGCCGCTTTCAAAAGCGTGTAGAAGATCTTGACGGTGCCACAATCGGGCAGCACCTCCGTACTCGGTCACACGTTCGGTGTTGATGAAGACGTCCTTCTCCCCGTTCCAGCGGGCAGCGGAAGTAGTAGATCCTCCTCGGAATCCCGGCAGCACGACGGCGTGGTGGCGGTGGTGGTGGAGATCTCCGGTAGGGCTTCGCCAAAGCATATGCGGGAGAGGAGGAGGAGGAGGGCGGCTAGGGTTTGGGAGAGGGGGCGCCGGCTGACAAGGGACTAACTTGTCAATGCCTACAAGTAGTAGACTAGGGTTTCGTTGGATGTAGAGGGCAACTAGATCTCGAAGGTTTCAGCCGAAAAGTACTCGACGATGTAAAAACTAGGGTTTGAGAAACAATGATTCGGTCCTCTCTTTGTCCCTCGACTCCCCCTTATATAGGAGGCGGAGCCGAGGGATTCGTGATACATAAGTTTACAGAGTCCGGGAGGGTTTCTGACCCGTCCCGTAAGATTACAATTTACACTTCCTATTACAACTCTATCTTTCCATAATAACATCTTGGGCTTCCGAATCTTCTTATCCTTCGGGTCGTGGGCCTTGAATAAATCACAGGTACCATCTTCGGCAGGCCCATTGGGGATGCCTATGTCAGTAGCCCCCGAGATTTTGTTTGAATCGTAGAGTCAAGGAAAATCTCCACTTTTATATTTATTCGATAACTCTGAACTTTATCACATGTCTTTGCATATGAATTTCTATATTGTACAGGGATTATGGTAGTTGGGGCTAGTTCATCTGACGGATCAGGTACTAGTTAACTGCTCTAGTGGCAATCCGCAAAAACCTACTTCAAGATCACGTCCCTGTAGGATAACGTTGCATAGAAAACAAAAAATTTCCTACCGCGAACACGCAATCCAAGCCAAGATGCAATCTAGAAGACGGTAGCAACGAGGGGGTATCGAGTCTCACCCTTGAAGAGATTCCAAAGCCTACAAGAAGAGGCTCTTGTTGCTGCGGTAGACGATCACTTGCCGCTTGCAAAAGCGCGTAGAAGATCTTGATCACGATCGGTTCCGGCGCCACGAACGGGCAGCACCTCCGTAGTCGGTCACACGTTCGGTTGTTGATGAAGACGACGTCCACCTCCCCGTTCCAGCGGGCAGCGGAAGTAGTAGCTCCTCTTGAATCCGACAGCACGACGGCGTGGTGTCGGTGGCGGTGTAGAAGTCCGGCGGAGCTTCGCTAAGCTATGCGGGCAATATGGAGGAGAGGAGCAAAGCTAGGGTTTGGGAGGGGGTGGCCGGCCACTCAAGGGGGGCGGCCAGCTTATGGTCTTGGGGTGGCCGGCCCCTCCCTTGGCCCCTCATTATATAGGTGGATCCCAAGTGTTGGTGTCCAAGTCTTCGAATAAGACCCGAAACCAAAACCTTCCATAGGAGGGGGAAACCTAGCCCAACTAGGACTCCCACCCAAAGGTGGGATTCCCACCTCCCATGTGGGGGGGTGGCCGGCCCCCTATGGTGGAGTCCACTTGGGACTCCACCCCATCTAGGGCTGGCCGGCCATGGAGGTGGAGTCCCTTGTGGACTCCACCTTCCTTGGTGGTTTCTTCCGGACTTTTCTAGAACCTTCTAGAACCTTCCATAGAACCTTCCGCGACATTTTATTTCACATAAAATGACATCCTATATATGAATCTTATTCTCCGGACCATTCCGGAACTCCTCGTGATGTCCGGGATCTCATCCGGGACTCCGAACAAATATTCGAACTCCATTCCATAATTCAAGTGCTACCATTTCAACATCCAACTTTAAGTGTGTCACCCTACGGTTCGAGAACTATGCGGACATGGTTGAGTACTCACTCCGACCAATAACCAATAGCGGGATCTGGAGATCCATAATGGCTCCCACATATTCAACGATGACTTTAGTGATCGAATGAACCATTCACATACATTACCAATTCCCTTTGTCTCGCGATATTTTACTTGTCCGAGGTTTGATCTTCGGTATCACTATATACCTTGTTCAACCTCGTCTCCCGACAAGTACTCTTTACTCGTACCGTGGTATGTGGTCTCTTATGAACTCATTCATATGCTTGCAAGACATTAGACGACATTCCACCGAGAGGGCCCAGAGTATATCTATCCGTCATCGGGATGGACAAATCCCACTGTTGATCCATATGCCTCAACTCATACTTTCCGGATACTTAATCCCACCTTTATAGCCACCCATTTACGCAGTGGGGTTTGGTGTAATCAAAGTACCTTTCCGGTATAAGTGATTTACATGATCTCATGGTCATAAGGACTAGGTAACTATGTATCGAAAGCTTATAGCAAATAACTTAATGACGAGATCTTATGCTACGCTTAATTGGGTGTGTCCATTATATCATTCACACAATGACATAACCTTGTTATTAATAACATCCAATGTTCATGATTATGAAACTAATCATCCATTAATCAACAAGCTAGTTTAAGAGGCATACTAGGGACTTCTTGTTTGTCTACATATCACACATGTACTAATGTTTCGGTTAATACAATTCTAGCATGATATATAAACATTTATCATAAACATAAAGATATAAATAATAACCACTTTATTATTGCCTCTTGGGCATATCTCCTTCAGTCTCCCACTTGCACTAGAGTCAATAATCTAGATTACATTGTAATATACCTAACACCCATGGCATTCTGGTGTTGGTCATGCTTTGCCCTAGGGAGAGCTTTAGTCAACGGATCTGCTACATTCAGATCACTGTGTACTTTGCAAATCTTTACTTCTCCATCTTCGATGTACTCGCGAATCGAGTGGTAACGCAGCTTGATATGCTTCAGCCTCTTGTGTGACCTTGGCTCTTGTGCATTGGCGATGGCACCCATGTTATCACAAGTAAATGATTAATGGGTCCAATGCACTAGGAACCACACCGAGCTCTACAATGAACCTCTTCATCCATACCGCTTCGATGAAGCCTCCGAAGCCGCTATGTACTCCGATTCTCGTTGAAGACTTCGCCACCGTGCACTCGCTTCGAGCTTGCCCAGCTTATCGCAAGCACCATTCAATATAAACACGTACCCAGACTGTGACTTAGAGTCATCAGGATCAGTGTTCCAACTTGCATCGGTGTAACCGTTTACAACGAGCTCTTGGTCACCTCCATAACAAAGAAACATATCCTTAGTTCTTTTCAAGTACTTCAGGATATTCTTGACCGCTGTCTAGTGTTCCATTCCTGGATCACTTTGATATCTGCTAGTCAAACTAACAGCATGTGCTATATCCGGTCTAGTACATAGCATGGCATACATGATAGATCCTATCGCCGAGGCATAGGGGATGTTACACATCCTTTCTCTTTCTTCTGCCGTAGCCGGTCCTTGAGTTTTACTCAATACCTTGCCTCGGTAACATAGGTAAGAACCCTTTCTTACTTTCGTCCATTCTAAACTTCTTTAGAATCTTGTCCAGGTATGTACTCGTGATAGCCCTATTAGGCGTCTTGATCTATCTCTATAAATCTTGATGCCTAATATATATGATGCTTCACCAAGGTCTTTCATTGAAAAACTATTATTCAAATAACCCTTAACACTCGCTTAATAGTTCTATATCATTCCCGATCAATAATATGTCATCTACATATAATATCGGGAATGCTACGAAGCTCCCACTCACTTTCTTGTAAATACAGGCCTCTCCATGACACTCGTATAAACCCGAAGTCTTTGATCACCTTATCAAAGCGTCGGTTCCAACTTCTTGATGCTTGCTTCAGTCCATAGATTGAACGCTGAAGTTTGCATACTTTGTCAGCATTTTTAGGATCGACAAAACCTTTGGGTTGTACCATATACAACTCTTCCTCAATGTCTCCATTAAGGAACGCCGTTTTGACATCCATCCGCCAAATCTCATAATCGAAAAATGCAGCTATTGCTAACAAAATCCTCACAGATTTTAGCTTCGCTACAGTGAGAAAGTCTCATCGTAGTCAACTCCTTGAATTTGTCGGAAACCCTTTGCGACAAGTCGAGCTTTATAGACAGTAATATTACCATCAGCATCCGTTTTTCTCTTGAAGATCCATTTATTCTCGACAGCCTTTCGGCTATCAGGTAAGTCTACCAAAGTCCATACTTTGTTATCATACATGGATCCCATTTCGGATTTCATGGCTTCTTGCCATTTGTTGGAATCTTGGCTCATCATCGCTTCTTCATACGTCGCAGGGTCCTCATCATTGTTATCTACAATCATGACATTTAGACAAGGATCATACCAATCAGGAGTGGCACGTTCCCTTGTCGATCTGCGAGGTTCAGTATTTTCCTCGTTCGAAGTTTCATGATCATTATCATTAGCTTCCTCTGTTGCCGGTGTAGGCGGTACAGGTACAACTTCCGCATCGCGCTACTCCGATCAACGAGTATAGATTCATCAATCTCATCGAGTTCTACTTTTCTTCCGAGTCACTTCTTTAGTGAGAAATTCTTTCTCAAGAAAGGTTCCGTTCTTAGCAACAAAGATTTTGCCTTCGGATCTGTGATAGAAAGTGTACCCTATAGTTTCCTTAGGGTATCCTATGAAGACGCATTTCTCCGCTTTGGGTTTTAGCATGTCCGGTTGTAACTTCTTTACATAAGCTTCGCAACCCCAAACTTTCAGGAACGACAGCTTAGGTTTCTTATTAAACCATAATTCATACGGTGTCGTTTCTACGGATTTTGATGGTGCTCTATTTAAAGTGAATGCGGCTGTCTCTAATGCATAACTCCAAAATGATAAC
Organism: Lolium rigidum; assembly: GCF_022539505.1. Lineage (NCBI taxonomy): Eukaryota > Viridiplantae > Streptophyta > Magnoliopsida > Poales > Poaceae > Lolium > Lolium rigidum. Next base: position 40,779,588 of record NC_061511.1, read on the forward strand.
GGCAAATCGGTAAGAGACATCATACTACGAACCATATCTAAGAGAGTTCGATTACGACGTTCGGACACACCGTTTCGTTGAGGTGTTCCCGGCGGTGTCAATTGTGAAAGTATTCCGCATTTCTTTAAATGCATGCCAAACTCATAACTCAGATATTCACCTCCACGATCGGATCGTAGAAATTTGATCTTCTTGTTACGTTGATTTTCTACTTCACTTTGAAATTCCTTAAACTTCTCGAAAGTTTCGGATTTATGTTTCATGAAATAGATATACCCATATCTACTCGGATCATCTGTGAAGGTTAGAACATAACGATAACCACCGCGCGATGCTACGCTCATTGGTCCACATACATCGGTATGTATGATTTCCAATAAGTCGGTAGCTCACTCCATCATACCGTAAAATGGAGTCTTTGTCATTTTTCCCATTAGACATGCTTCGCATCTATCAAGTGACTCAAAGTCAAGTGATTCAAGTAATCCATCGGTATGGAGTTTCTTCATGCGTTTCACTCCAATATGACCAAGACGACGAGTGCCACATATAAGTAGAATTATCATTAAGTTTAATTCGCTTAGCATCAATGTTATGTATATGCGTATCACTACTATCGAGATCTAACAGAAATAAGCCATTCTTTTGTGGTGCTCGACCATAAAAGATATTATTCATAAAAATAGAACAACCATTATTCTCGGACTTGAATGAATAACCGTCTTGCATTAAACAAGATCCAGATATAATGTTCATGCTCAACGCAGGTACATAATAGCAATTATTTAGGCTTAAAACTAATCCCGAAGGTAGATGTAGAGGAAGTGTGCCGACCGCGATCACATTGACCTTGGATCCGTTTCCAACGCGCATCGTCACTTCATCTTTCAGCGGTTGTCGTTTATTCTTTAGTTCCTGTTTCGAGTTACAAATATGAGCAACCGAACCAAGTATCAAATACCCAGGTACTAGAACGAGAACCAGTGAAATGAACATCTATAACATGTATATCAAATATACCTTCTTTCTTCTTCTTGACAAGGCCGCTCTTCGGATCAGCCGGATACTTGGAGCAATTACGCTTCCGGTGTCCCTTCTCCTTGCGATAATAGCACTCAGCATCGGGCTTAGGGCCGTTCTTAGGTTTCATAGGAGGCGTGGCAGCTTTCTTGCCACCCTTCTTGAATTTTCCCTTAGACTTGCCCTGTTTCTTGAAACTGGTGGTCTTGTTGACCATCAACACTTGGTGCTCTTTCTTGATCTCAATCTCAGCAGCTTTTAGCATGCCAAAGAGTTCGAGGTAACTCCTTGTTCATGTTCTGCATATTGTAGTTCATCACAAAGTTCTTGTAACTTGGTGGCGGTGATTGAAGGACACGATTAATCCCCGATCCGTTAGGAATCACTATTCCCAAGTCACCGAGTTTCTTCGCATGCCCGGTCATGGCGAGCATGTGCTCACTAACGGAGCTGCCTTCTTCCATCATACAGCTCGAAGAAATGTTTCGATGCTTCATAGCATTCCACTCGCCGCATGAGTCTCGAATATAGCTTTCAGCTCATTCATCAACTCATGAGGATCATGGTGCTCAAAACGTTTTTGAAGATCGGATTCCAGATCGCACAGGATGGCACACCGAACTTGAGAGTACCGAGTTTTCCGAGTCGCGTAAACAGCTTTTACTTCATCGGATTCATCTTCTGCAGGAGGGTCTCCTAGCGGTGCATCAAGCACAAATTGCAGATTTCCGCCAGAGAGGAAGATCCTCACATGACGGAACCATTCGGTGAAGTTGCTACCGTTGCTCTTAAGTTTCTCTTTCTCTAGGAACTGATTAAAATTGATTGGGGACGCCATCTCTACAACATATATTTGCAATAGTTTAGACTAAGTTTATGACAAATTGAGTTCAAATTTTAATTCAACATAATTAAAAACCTAAGTGAACTCCCACTCAAAACAATATCCCTCGCATTGTCTTAGTGATCACACGAACCAAATCCACCGCACCTAAACCCGATCATCACGAGAAAAGGTGTGATTTCAATGGCGAACACTCATAGTGTTCATCATATCAACCATATGATTCATGCTCTACCTTTCGGTATCACGTGTTCCGAGACCATGTCTGTACATGCTAGGCTCGTCAAGGCCACCTTAGTATCCGCATGTGCAAAACTGTCTTGCACCCGTCATATGTACTTATTGAATCTATCACACCCGATCATCACGAGGTGCTTCGAAACGACAAGACTTGGCAACGGTGCTACTAAGGATGAACACTTTATTATCTTGAGATTTTAGTGAGGGATCATCTTATAATGCTACCGTCGCGATCTAAGCAAAATAAGATGCATAAAAAGGATTAACATCACATGCAGTTCATATGTGATATGATATGGCCCTTTTGTTCTTGCGCCTTTGATCTTCATCTCCAAAGCACGGATATGATCTCCATCATCTTCGGGCATGATCTCCATCATCATCGGCGTAGCACCAAGGTCAATGGCGCCGTCTTCATGATTGTCCTCCATGTAGCAACTATTACAACTACTTTGAAATACTACTCAACATGAAATTTAAAGACAACCATAAGGCTCCTGCCGGTTGCCACAATACAATAATGATCATCTCATACATATTCATCATCATATCATGGCCATATCACATCACCAAACCCTGCAAAAACAAGTTAGACGTCTCTAATTTGGTTTGCATATTTTACGTGGTTTAGGGTTTTCGAGAGAGATCTAATCTACCTACGAACATGAACCACAACGTTGATACTAATGTTTTCAATAGAAGAGTAAATTGAATCTTTACTATAGTAGGAGAGACAGACACCCGCAAAGCCTCTTATGCAATACAAGTTGCATGTCGAACGAGGAACAAGTCTCATGAACGCGGTCATGTAAAGTTAGTCCGAGCCGCTTCATCCCACTATGCCATAAAGATGCAAAGTACTCAAACTAAAGATAACAAGAGCATCAACGCCCACAAACCATTGTGTTCTACTCGTGCAACCATCTATGCATAGACACGGCTCCGATACCACCGTAGGATAACGTTGCATAGAAAACAAAAATTTTCCTACCGCGAACACGCAATCCAAGCCAAGATGCAATCTAGAAGACGGTAGCAACGAGGGGGTATCGAGTCTCACCCTTGAAGAGATTCCAAAGCCTACAAGAAGAGGCTCTTGTTGCTGCGGTAGACGATCACTTGCCGCTTGCAAAAGCGCGTAGAAGATCTTGATCACGATCGGTTCCGGCGCCACGAACGGGCAGCACCTCCGTACTCGGTCACACGTTCGGTTGTTGATGAAGACGACGTCCACCTCCCCGTTCCGGCGGGCAGCGGAAGTAGTAGCTCCTCTTGAATCCGACAGACACGACGGCGTGGTGTCGGTGGCGGTGTAGAAGTCCGGCGGAGCTTCGCTAAGCTATGCGGGCAATATGGAGGAGAGGAGCAAAGCTAGGGTTTGGGAGGGGGTGGCCGGCCACTCAAGGGGGGCGGCCAGCTTATGGTCTTGGGGTGGCCGGCCCCCTCCCTTGGCCCCTCATTATATAGGTGGATCCCAAGTGTTGGTGTCCAAGTCTTCGAATAAGACCCGAAACCAAAACCTTCCATAGGAGGGGGAAACCTAGCCCAACTAGGACTCCCACCCAAAGGTGGGATTCCCACCTCCCATGTGGGGGGGTGGCCGGCCCCCTATGGTGGAGTCCACTTGGGACTCCACCCCATCTAGGGCTGGCCGGCCATGGAGGTGGAGTCCCTTGTGGACTCCACCTTCCTTGGTGGTTTCTTCCGGACTTTTCTAGAACCTTCTAGAACCTTCCATAGAACCTTCCGCGACATTTTATTTCACATAAAATGACATCCTATATATGAATCTTATTCTCCGGACCATTCCGGAACTCCTCGTGATATCCGGGATCTCATCCGGGACTCCGAACAAATATTCGAACTCCATTCCATAATTCAAGTGCTACCATTTCAACATCCAACTTTAAGTGTGTCACCCTACGGTTCGAGAACTATGCGGACATGGTTGAGTACTCACTCCGACCAATAACCAATAGCGGGATCTGGAGATCCATAATGGCTCCCACATATTCAACGATGACTTTAGTGATCGAATGAACCATTCACATACATTACCAATTCCCTTTGTCTCGCGATATTTTACTTGTCCGAGGTTTGATCTTCGGTATCACTATATACCTTGTTCAACCTCGTCTCCTGACAAGTACTCTTTACTCGTACCGTGGTATGTGGTCTCTTATGAACTCATTCATATGCTTGCAAGACATTAGACGACATTCCACCGAGAGGGCCCAGAGTATATCTATCCGTCATCGGGATGGACAAATCCCACTCGTTGATCCATATGCCTCAACTCATACTTTCCGGATACTTAATCCCACCTTTATAGCCACCCATTTACGCAGTGGTGTTTGGTGTAATCAAAGTACCTTTCCGGTATAAGTGATTTACATGATCTCATGGTCATAAGGACTAGGTAACTATGTATCGAAAGCTTATAGCAAATAACTTAATGACGAGATCTTATGCTACGCTTAATTGGGTGTGTCCATTATATCATTCACACAATGACATAACCTTGTTATTAATAACATCCAATGTTCATGATTATGAAACTAATCATCCATTAATCAACAAGCTAGTTTAAGAGGCATACTAGGGACTTCTTGTTTGTCTACATATCACACATGTACTAATGTTTCGGTTAATACAATTCTAGCATGATATATAAACATTTATCATAAACATAAAGATATAAATAATAACCACTTTATTATTGCCTCTTGGGCATATCTCCTTCAGTCCCTGGACATGATCTCGGGATACTGGTGAAAACTTCGACAGGTGCCGCTTAAGGTCTTACCATTCCGTCGAGTCCCAGTCATATTTATCGGGTACCTAACGCGTCCGTTAGGATTTTTCTTCGTATCTGTTGATACGGAAAAAAGTAGCAAACCGACGTTAGAGACGGCGCCATGCCGCACAGAACGGATCTGGGGTCTTACCTTCGCAAAGTTTTGCGGCATTCAGAAATTGTTCGCAACTTTAGCGTTCTGAGAATATATTGTCGAGTGCTTATTCGGCCGTTGGAATAGCACATTTTATTGAGTCAACGGATGACTTTATATTGTTCTCCCGATGGGAGTATATGTAGAGTTATTTTTATAACTCGAAATATGCTCCCTTTTTCTTCCTTTTCTCTCTTTTTTTTTATAATTTCATCGGGCACGCGAACAGCGTTCCCGATGGGAGTAGCCCCCGAGGCTACAGCCAAGGACTAGTGCTTGGTTGTAGGCTCAAGTCTTTATTGCATCGTGTCGCTATATTGTCATTCTTTCTCAAACTTTCTTATCTATCGGGTGCGCGAACAGCGCTCCCAATGGGACTAGCCCCCGAGGCTATGAACAAATGTTTGCGTTTGATCATAGGCTCCCGCAATTTCTATATTGTCATACTCGAATTTTACTTTTTTTTTAAAGTAGCCCCCGAGCATTTGGGCAAAAACTTGTATTTGATCAAAGGCTCCCGAAGTATTCAATAATTTTCCCTGTCACCAATCCTCTTTTATTTTTCACTGTCGAGATTTCCTTCTTTGGTCAAAGTGACCTCATAACTGACGATAGCCACGATCTTTGCATCCGGAAAGCTTGAGTACTATTCTCTCTCTGCCTTGTGGGTCCAATAGTCATACCATGTTGACACGTCGTGCAAGTGGGGGACACACGTCCTCCGCTTTTCCTGGTGCACGTACTGTAACACCTGTTTTATTCCATCCCAGTAAAAATACTTTTTTACCCTTCTGTTAGGAGTTCATTTTCCACCACACGATTTCTCCATCCAACGGTGAATTGCTTCTCCAAATTCCTATATAAGCCCTTCTTCTACCTCCGTTCACACCTTTGCTTTCGCCGCAGCTCTGCTTCTCTCTGCAAAAACTTCCATTGCGCCCAACTTCCTCTGAGCTCACCCGCGCACCAACTTCACTCCTTCGTTGCCATTGATGCCACCGCGCGCACGACTTACCCGCCACAGCACGCCCGAGTCCAGGATGGCCGCTGAAGATCTTGAGTGGGAGAGATCCAAAATCTCCAATCAAGATGTGAACATGCTGAAGAGATTGGGGTTGATGAAGAAGGAGGACGCCATCCGCTTCCCCAGTGAAGAAAGCTACCCTACTCCGCCAATCCAATATCGGGTTAGTTTTATCGACCATCTCATCCGCGGTCTCTCCACCCCAATCCACGATTTCCTCCGCGGCCTTCTCTTTGTCTATGGGATTCAGCTGCACCAGCTAACCCCCAACTCTATCCTCCATGTCGCCATTTTCATCACACTTTGCGAGTGCTTCCTCGGAGTCCCTCCTAACTAGGCTCTGTGGAAGCGCATCTTCTGCCTCCGCCGCAATGGCTCCCACAACGCCACCTACAACATAGGCGGCGTTGTTATCTGCGTCCGCTCCGACGTTGAATACTTCGACGTCAAATTCCCTGACTCTGTCCAAGGGTGGCGCAAAAGATGGCTCTATATACACGAAGAAAGTGCCAATTCTATCGAGCACAACATAATCCCTTTTGACGGAAGCGCCAAGATTCTTCGCCGCCGTTCCTGGGATGCTGAAGCTACCGAAGAAGAAAAAACGGTGACAGAAGCCCTCATGTCCCGTATTCACCAGCTTCAGAATACCCGAGGCAAGGAACTGTCGGGTATCCAGATCACAGCCTACTTCCTTAGGATTAGAGTGCAGCCTCTACAGGCCCGCAAAAATCCCCTTTGGACTTACGCTGGTACAAACGATGCCAATAGGCTTTCCAAGGATCTTTCTGTGAAGGACTTGGAGAAGCTTATTCGACGAATTTCCTTACTCAGCAAGAAGGATCCTATTCCATCCTCTTGCCGCGTGGAACCATACAGCGCCACCAATCCTCTCCCCCAGGTATTTTGTCTTCTCGACTTTTTGTCTTTCCCCGAACTTTTCCTGCTTTTGCCGACTGCTGAATTTTTGTTGATACCTCTGTAAATTTTCTTGTCGCTATTTTTCTGTAGAATCATCCAATTCTAGCTTCCCTTCCTCCTCTTCCTGAAGATGGAGAAGTCGAAGAACAGGCTGTTGTCACTGAAGACAACCAGGGTACTTCTCTCCCTGAGAGTGAAGCTGCAGGTTCTCGTAAATCTGCAGTTTCCTCTGAAAAAGTTGAATCTGACGCCAGCGAGTCAACACAATCCCTTCCTTCTGCTGCTTCCCCGCGAAACAAAAGAAAAAGGCTTGAAGTTGTCGACACTGGCACCTCCAAAGCTGCCGAAGAAGTTGCTCCCACTGAAGAAGGGACAACTTTAAATCCTTATGAAGCTGCCCTTATCAGCTCGTAAGTTTCCTTTTACTATTCGCTCTCGAAGTTTTTACTATAGTGTCTCTTTATACTGTAACCTGCTTATTGCAGTGGTGAAGAGGAAGATAATCCCGCCATTGATGTGACTTCTCGAACGAGCACGTCTCGCACTTTGGTTGTCTCGGAAGCTCAACCTGATGGAGATGAAACTTCGACACCTCAACAAGGTATCGAGCTTACTGCTCCAGCTGCAAGCCCCCGAGCCCCTTCATCGAAGAGAGCAAGGGTTGAGCCAGTCGAAGAACCCACCCAATTAAGTGGTGGTTTCACGACTTCTTCATTAAATGACGTAATTTTCTTCCCTTCTTTTTCTACGCACCTCTATTTTGACTTGCAGCTTTCCAAACCCCTTCTTTTTTTTGCACTATATTTGATTTTTCTTTATCTGGTTCTCTCCTCAGCCTTTGATGAAAGATTTTTTCCGCCTTGGTACCCAATTCGTCGGGTACCGTGATCTTTCAAACTCGCTGAAAGGTACTATCTTGCTATTTTTCTCCTGATTGTATCTACTGTATCATGATTGTTAACACGACAATTGTTATTGTCGACTGTTTTTCAGCTGACCTTGCAGAAGCCAACAAACGTGCTGATGCTCTTGCTCTAAAATTAGAGCAGAGCGAAAAGGCTCGCAAGAAGGCTGAATCCAGTGCCGCTGCTGTTGAAGATCTTTGAAAAAGACTTCACAACGCGGAAACCTCTCTGAGTGACCACATCAACCAACAAACTGCTCGAGAAAAAGAAATTATCTCTCGCTTATCGTCACAGTGTCGCCGTTTTGTTAGTAAGTACTTCGACCACTCTTTGTTCATTGGGTGTCGCGCTTTTCTTGGAGTTCCCTTTTTTTGACAAGCTATATTTTCCGCCAACAGGGAGGACGCGTCAGCCTTATGATAAGGGGTGGCCCGATCTTCTCAGTAAGCAACGGTGGTGATGATGATCACGGGATGATGGCAGCGGAGGAACACGACGATGTAGTGGATGATAACTTGTATGACGCAACGAGATCTCTCGATTGGTCCCTGTCGCCAATGCAACAGCTCTCAACCCTGCAAGATATTCGCAACTCCACACACTTGCGCACGTAGCCGCCGACCACGAAGCGGTAAGTTGCAACCGTCTAATTCCCAATGGAACAACAGATCACACAAGACTTTATCAGGATCTACACAATATCAAGCAATATGGTGTAGGGATTCAATAGTTTTGCATAAGCAAACAACTAAGAACTAGGGTTTATCTTAAACGTGGTCTAAAGCAGCTAGGGGGCGTCCTGGGCACTTATATAGGCGTCCGGGACAAGTTCTGGTCGAAAAGATACAAAGAAAACCGACCTGGCACAGATCCGGTCGAGACAGACTCGGACGCGTCCGGTCTGGAATCCGGTCGACCGGGCTGTGGGCCGGGTCGTCCGGTCTGGGGTCCGGTTCAACCGGGCGGCAACCGGATCGGCCGGTCTGGGGTCCGGTCAACCGGGCGGCAACCGAAAAGTTGCGAGAATTTCCGGTCTTCGTCCGGTACGATAAACGGCGTCCGGTTGGCGCCCGGTCGACCGGGCCAGGGACCGGGTCGGCCGGTCTGGCGGCCGGTCGGACCGGGTGCTGGACCGGCCTGGACGTCTTCTTCTCCTCTCGCGCATGCCTCCCGCTCCTCCCTCGCGCGTTCATGAGATATCTTCATGTCCAGCTCCATGTCCAGCTTCACGGCCATCTTGACGTCCGTCTTCATGTCCAGCTGCTCCTCTCCTCCTCGTGCGATGCTCGTCTCTTCTTGATACCTGATGATACATAAGTAATAGGACTTTGGCAGTATAAAGTTCTCATCAATCAAAGTACCGTTTAGAAACAAGTTCACCTGTTGTTTAAGTAGCTTCGCACGAGCCCTTGTAATTGGTCCAATCCGAACTTCATTGGACTTGAGCTTCACAACAGGTTCATCTTCAGCTTGCAATGACGGAGGTAGTAGTGAGGTAGGGATGTCCTCATCATCTCCCCCCCCTTCAAAAGGCATCGACCCCGACGCTCCAAGGTCTTCTCCGTCATATGGTGTCAAATCAGCCACATTGAAAGAATTACTGACACCAAACTCATCAACTGGAAGATCTATCGAGTATGCATTATCATTGATCTTGGCAAGCACTTTGTAAGGACCAGCACCACGAGGCTTCAACTTGGACTTCCGTAGCTTCGGGAACCTATCCTTGCAAAAATGTACCTAGACCATATCACCAGGCTTGAACAACATCTCTTTGCGCTTCTTGTTCATCCTTGCAGCATTGCTCTTGCCTTTCTTCTCGATCAACTCTTTAGTCTTCACATGGATCTTACGCACAAAATCTGCCCTCTTGGATGCCTCCATATTAACTCTCTCGTGTATGGGCAAAGGCAACAAGTCAAGTGGAGTAATGGGTTTGAAACCATACACCACCTCAAAAGGACACAGCTCCGTGGTAGAGTGTACCGCCCTGTTATAAGCAAACTCCACATGCGGCAAACAATCTTCCCACTCCTTCAGGTTCTTCTTGATCATGGATCTCAATAGTTGTGACAATGTTCTATTCACCACCTCAGTTTGACCATCAGTTTGGGGATGACAAGTAGTACTGAACAGCAGCTTTGTCCCCAGCTTTCTCCACAGCGTCTTCCAGAAGTAGCTCATAAACTTCACGTCACGATCAGAAACAATTGTCTTCGGGACTCCATGTAGTCGCACAACCTCCCTGAAAAACAGGTTAGCAATATGCGACGCATCGTCGCTTTTGTGGCAGGCAATAAAGTGTGACATTTTAGAAAATCTGTCCACTACCACAAATATAGAATCATGGCCTCTTTTAGTACGCGGCAAACCCAACACAAAATCCATACTAATATCTTCCCAAGGTGTAGTAGGTGCCGGTAATGGAGTATACAAACCGTGAGGCTTCAGCTTGGACTTGGACTTGTTGCAAGTAATGCACCTCTTCACATACCTGTCCACGTCCCGCCTCATCTTTGGCCAATAAAAGTGGTCAGCAAGCATGAGTAGCGTCTTCTCACGCCCAAAGTGACCCATCAAACCTCCAGCATGTGATTCCTGCAATAAGAGCAAACGCACAGACGATTCTGGAACACATAGTTTGTTAGCTCTAAACAAGAACCCATCGTGTATGTGATATTTGTCCCACGCTTTACCAAGAGCACATAAGCGATATGGTTCAGCAAAATCATGATCAGTAGCATATAAATCACATAGCACCTCTAATCCAGGAATTTTAACATCAAGGTGAGTTAATAGCATATTCTTCCTAGATAGAGCATCAACAACAATATTATCTTTTCCCTTCTTATGCTTAATAATGTATGGAAAAGACTCAATGAACTCAACCCACTTAGCAAGACGCTTATGCAAAGTAGACTGAGCTTTCGAGTATTTCAAAGCTTCATGATCGGAATGTATGATAAATTCTTTTGGCCACAAGTAATGTTGCCAAACCTCAAGAACTCTAATTAAAGCATACAATTCTTTATCATATATAGGATAGTTCAACTTAGCACCGGACAGTTTCTCGAAAAAATATGCAATTGGGCTGACCCTCTTGCATCAACACACCACCAATTCCAATACCACTAGCATCACATTCAATCTCAAATTGCTTATTGAAATCAGGAAGTGCAAGCAACGGTGCAGAAGTTAACAATCGTTTCAGTTCATCAAAAGCATGATCTTGGGCTGCGCCCCACTCAAAGACAACACCCTTTTTAGTCAATTCATTCAAAGGTGCAGCAATAGTAGAAAAATTGGGCACAAAACGGCGATAAAACCCATCTAGACCATGAAAACTTCTTACTTGACTCACATTCATGGGAGTAGGCCAAATTTGAATAGCTTCAATTTTAGACACATCTACTTCTACTCCATGCTTAGAGACAACATAACCCAGAAATATGACCTTATCTTTGCAAAATGTGCACTTCTCAAGATTACCATAGAGTTTATTATCACGCAACACTTGCAAAACATGTCGAATATGAATAGTATGATCAGATTCATTGCGGTTGTAGATTAATATGTCATCAAAATACACAACCACAAATTTGCCAATAAATTCACGCAAAACATGGTTCATCAGTCTCATGAAAGTGCTAGGTGCATTAGTTAGACCAAAAGGCATTACTAACCACTCATATAAACCAAATTTTGTTTTAAAGGCTGTTTTCCACTCATCCCCTTCTTTCATCCTAATTTGATGATAACCACTACGCAAATCAATTTTAGAGAACACAACCAGCACCACTCAATTCATCTAGCATATCCTCTAAACGGGGAATAGGGTGACGATATCGAATAGTGATATTGTTTATAGCTCTACAATCTACGCACATACGCCATGTACCATCTTTCTTAGGAACTAGAATAACAGGAACAGCACAAGGACTAAGGCTTATGCGGATATAACCTTTGTCGAGTAGCGCTTGTACTTGCTTACGTATCTCCTTCGTTTCTTCGGGGTTCGTTCTATATGGTGCCCGATTGGGTAGCGAAGCTCCGGGAATCAAGTAAATTTGATGCTCAATACCTCGCAATGGTGGAAGTCCTGCGGGTACCTCATCCGGAAACACGTCGCCAAATTCCTGCAAAACATTAGAAACACCAAGAGGAAGAGGGGTCATGTCGTTAGAAACCAAAACCGTACCCCTGTACAAGAGCACAAGAGGCATGGCTGTAGGATCCTCACTAAATTCTCTCATGTCTTCTTTGGTGGCTAATGAGACTAAGGAATTCACTCTCTCACTTTTCGTTATATCACTCACAACATTACAATTCTCTCGCCTATCTAAAGATGCATCTTCCAAGTTCACTTCAACTTTCTGACGAGACTCATTGACAATTTGCTGTGGTGTCATAGGCTGTAAGTTGATTTTCTTGCCCTTGAACTCCAAGTGATATGTATTGGCACGGCCATTGTGTTGCACTGAACGGTCATAGAGCCAAGGCCGACCCAATAAGAGGTGACACACCGTCATAGGAACGACATCAAATTCAATGCAATCCTTATACGGTCCAATAGCAAATTCAACACGCACCATGTGGTTTACCTTCATCTCACCATTGTCGCTCAACCACTGAATATAGTATGGATGCGGGTGCGGTAGATACTTCAACTTCAGCTTGGTACACAACTCCTTGCTTGCTAAATTGCGGCAACTCCCGCCATCAATAATAACCTTGCAAGCCTTGTCAGGACCAACTAAAGCTTTTGTGTGGAACAAATTGCAGCGCTGAGTAGACGCACTAGGCAACACATTAAGAGCACGCTGCGACACAACAATGGTGCGAGCATCAGACGGATATGCATCTTCACCATCAGTGTCATAGTCATCATCGTCCGGAGCATTAGGATCAACATCATCTCCGAGTCTCATACTCATTGTCCTCATTGATAATCATGACTTTACGGTTAGGACAATCTCTCTTGAAGTGACCTTTGCCACCACATGTGTGACAAAGCATATCACGGTTACGCGCAGTAGACACATTAGAGCCACTTGTACTTGCAGCAGATTCGGACTTCTTTGTGTTAGACACATTAGAGACCGGCTTACTAGGCTGAGTAGAGTAAGGGGCGGAGCGTGTCGAAGGTGCCGGCGCCGTAGATGGGGCCGCGCGGGGTGTGTAACGCCCAGCTCCTGTAGCTCGTCCTTTGATCTTTGCTTCGTCGACCAACTGTGATTCAGCTTCTCTTGCATGATGTAACAATTGATTCATATTGGTGTAACTGTAGTGACGAACAATGCCTTTGATATCATACTTCAAACCATTCAGGAAACGCTGCATTGTCATCTCAAAAGACTCACGGACACGGCCACGCTGCATTAGCATCTCCATCTCCATGTAGTATTCATCGACAGTCTTCACACCTTGTCTCAATAGAGTCAGCTTATCATATATATTCCGCATGTAATTTGTAGGCACAAAGCGAGAAGTCATCGCCTCCTTCATAGCAAGCCATGTGCGTATAGGTTGTTCACCATCCTCTTCACGATTACGAACAAAAGCATCCCACCAACGCAATGCATAGCCATCAAATTCAGAAGAAGCAAGCTTGATCTTTCTATCTTCAGTGTAGTGCGGATGTAAATTCCACAACTTCTCAATCTTGAGCTCCCAAGTGAGGTATTCTTCAACATCAGCACCTCCTTCAAACTTGGGGATAGAAAATTTGGGCTTACCCAATCCATCTTCCTCATCTTGTCCACGACCATTGCGGCCAAGTGGAGCCCAACCGCGAGCACGATCGCCACGACCAGGGGCTTCATCAGCATCTTCATGTTGTTGTCGATGTTGATCAAGATTCTCAACTGACATTGTCAAAGTCCGAATAGTGCGTTGAATATCCATCATTTGATCTTGCATTGCCGTGACGGTCTCATTAGTAGCATCCAGCTTTTGGGAGATCTCTTGGACCGTCCCTTTAAGCTCATCATCCTGAGCGCGGAATTCACGTCGCATCTCATTACGAAGAGCCTCATACTCCCTCCATGTGATAATATCTGCAGCACTCTTGTTTTCCTGGTTCACAAGTTTATGATCACTAGCAGACATCGTTAGTAGATTAGTGCACTTAAATCAAGAATATATGGTGGTACTCTCACAACTCACTCAAAACTGATAAGAAAAGGAGATCTTACCGTTCCAAAGTAAATTAGTGTTGCTTACCACTTGTAGTAACAACTAGTGCACGGATGTAGCGAAGCGAATATCAAGGGTATAAGAACAAGTCACACGACAAAGCAGGATATATGTGGGGCTGTAGGTAGGCTACATATTTGCACCAATAACAAGCTCTAGCGCTGACCGTAGACAACCAATGATACTCACACAAGGCGATATAATGGGGCAATGCAACTATATGTGGGAAAAGTTGCAATGCACACGAGAGACGCTAGCAAAGCTCAACAAGACAGGCACAAGATTGCTCAACTACCGGTGCAGTAAAGTAAACTTAGGCCTTCACTTGATTCAACTAGCACTTCACTTCTTTTTTTTTTTGGAATTTTCTTTTTGTAGAACACATGCAGCTATGTAGCTCTTTTTGCTTCTTTTCAATTTATTTTATGACTCAACTCCTTGATAACACGGCCAACAAAATATGCAACACACCAAACCCTAATGAGCAGCCTGACGAGCGGTAAAACTAGTCTCTTCTGGGGAAGTTCCTAGTCACTTTATATCGATAGGCTGTGTCTATGGTTGGGAACAAGCACACTGTACGCTATGTGGACTCGGAGTAACAAAAACTGACACCACTTGATAATGGAAAACACACGATGATAGAGTAAAATCAAACCCTAAAAACTAGATGGAAGACAAAGATACGCAAAAACAACTACGAAAAGCAACTAAAACTCGAAATTAGTGCAATCTAAGGCTATGGCAAACCCTAACCCTAATTTTTTTGGCTTTTTCTGGATAGGAAAACACTCACAACTCAACTATGGGGTGGATTGTGGATGGCTTACCGAGGAAAGCTGGAAATCTGATACCAAGATGATAAGGGGTGGCCCGATCTTCTCGATAAGCAACGGTGGTGATGATGATCACGGGATGATGGCAGCGGAGGAACACGACGATGTAGTGGATGATAACTTGTATGACGCAACGAGATCTCTCGATTGGTCCCTGTCGCCAATGCAACAGCTCTCAACCCTGCAAGATATTCGCAACTCCACACACTTGCGCACGTAGCCGCCGACCACGAAGCGGTAAGTTGCAACCGTCTAATTCCCAATGGAACAGCGAGATCACACAAGACTTTATCGGGATCTACACAATATCAAGCAATATGGTGTAGGGATTCAATAGTTTTGCATAAGCAAACAACTAAGAACTAGGGTTTATCTTAAACGTGGTCTAAAGCAGCTAGGGGGCGTCCCGGGCACTTATATAGGCGTCCGGGACAAGTTCTGGTCGAAAAGATACAAAGAAAACCGACCCAGAATAGATCTGGTCGAGACAGACTCGGACGCGTCCGGTCTGGAATCCGGTCGACCGGGCTGTGGGCGGGGTCGTCCGGTCTGGGGTCCGGTTCAACCGGGCGGCAACCGGATCGGCCGGTCTGGGGTCCGGTCAACCGGGCGGCAACCGGAAAGTTGCGAGAATTTCCGGTCTTCGTCCGGTACGATAAACGGCGTCCGGTTGGCGCCCGGTCGACCGGGCCAGGGACCGGGTCGGCCGGTCTGGCGGCCGGTCAGACCGGGTGCTGGACCGGCCTGGACGTCTTCTTCTCCTCTCGCGCATGCCTCCCGCTCCTCCCTCGCGCGTTCATGAGATATCTTCATGTCCAGTTCCATGTCCAGCTTCACGGCCATCTTGACGTCCGTCTTCATGTCCAGCTGCTCCTCTCCTCCTCGTGCGATGCTCGTCTCTTCTTGATACCTGATGATACATAAGTAATAGGACTTAGGCAGTATAAAGTTCTCATCAATCAAAGTACCGTTTAGAAACAAGTTCACCTGTTGTTTAAGTAGCTTCGCACGAGCCCTTGTAATTGGTCCAATCCGAACTTCATTGGACTTGAGCTTCACAGCAGGTTCATCTTCAGCTTGCAATGACGGAGGTAGTAGTGAGGTAGGGATGTCCTCATCACCTTATGAACTTGAGCTTCCTAAAAATGACCCCCTTCTCGACGCGCTCTCCCTCCTCGAGATTCACGGAGATGAAGCACGCCAAGGCATGGAAGATGCTGACTCAGGCCTGGCGAAGCTATTCCCGTACTTCTTCTCGAAGAAAGAGGAGCCGAAGACATTCGGCGAGCTGGCCAAGTGCTTCAATGTTGAAGAGGATCTTGGGCACAATCTTCGACAAGAAGGCTTGAAGGTTGGTGTCGAAGGTACTATTGCTTTGGTTGCTAGCAGCCAACAAAACGTTGACTGGGCCAAGGTTGGCGATGTGCCGAAAATGGAGACGAAGACATGGGTGTCTTTGATCAAAGCCGCCAAGCCCAACTCGAAGAAGATTCTTGCCTTTCTTGGATTCAAACCGACTCCAGCTCCAAGTTCGTCTAAGCCGGAGGTCAAGTAGACCTCTTTTATTTTTTTGTTTTGCTATCGTTTGTTAAAGGTTGTCGCTATAGTACTTTTTGGTGACAACTATCCCTCTTGCTTGTTAGGCATTCTCCTTGTAATAGCTATTGTAGATACCTGGTCTTATCAATGGAGAAATATCTTGCCAAATTATTGATACCGAGGTTTTTCCTTTTTCCAGTTGATTTTTGATAACTATACCGAAGTACCGCCACCAGCTGTCTTGCCTTCTGCACCTTACTCGCGAAATAAATCCCCTGCTGCCGAGTTTACCAAAAATTCTTCGAGTACTACCCATACCGAAGATTTGAACGAACTTCGTCAACAACTGCAGTCGATGAAGAAACAGGCTCTTATGTTAATGGAACAATCTCGAAAGTCTCTTGAGAGAGAAAAACTTGCGACTCAGCAAGCTCAAGAAGCCATGACTGCTAAGGAAGCCGCTGTTTCTGAAGCTGAAAAGGCAACCACCCGAGAAAATTTGATGCTCGAATTAATGAATGAAGCCAGTGTGGATATGTCAGGTATGTTTTTTCAAATCCAAACTTCTTCTGTCTTTTTGCTGCATCCTCTCTTTCTTTTGAAATTCCTGTGCCTACTCCGAGTAGGTTCTTTCCTTGATGCTGCTGCCGAAGAAGAGAGGGTAAATACAAGGACAAATCTCCTTGTTAACCTTTCCCTTGACCATGGATCTCTGTTTTTGGCCACTCCAGAACGAACCCAACAAATTGTCAGGTTCCAAGACCGCGCTTCTCAAGTTCGCGACTTCCTGGATTTCTGTACTAGAACCTTGTCTTTGGTTTACAAGACGATGTTTCCCCGAAACGAAGCACCCGATACTCTTCTTGGTTTGATGGAGAAATTTCGAGATGCTCCTCAAATCCATGGATTTGTTCGGGCGCAACTCTCTGCTGGCGCCAGGTTTGCTATGATGATGATCAAAATCTGCCATCCCAAGTTTGATATGAGCCAAATTGTTACCAAGTGCTTGGCTAAGATGGCGAAAATGAAAAGGGATGTTGGCAAAATTGATGATCATGTGACCCCTGTTGCAGAAGATATGATGGATGAACTTCTTCGGATGGATTCCGAGTTCTTCGTGAAAGGCAACTATGCGGAACACAGTACTCGTACTTCAAATCGAATGACCATAGATAACATACTAGGCCATAGTTGATTTTTCCCTTTGAATTCTTCTCAGGACTCTCTTGCATATTGTAAACATATTCTATATTGTAAAGCCAACAAATTATTTTTCTTCATTAAGCCCTCGAGTGTCTTGGTGGCGAATTTATTTATCGTATGCGCGAGGTTTTTAAACCAAAGCGACTAAATTATATTGATCATGCTATATTTGCGGGTACGAGCCCCCGTGCCTTGTTGTTGATCGCTATCTTGTATCTTGGTTTATTTTGCGAGGTGTTTTTACACCAAGGCGAAATATTCTCGGGAATATATGTTGCAAGTCGTAAGCACAAGCCCCCGAGCCTGTCGAAGAAATATATATCTCAACTATCTTTACTATATCGCAGCACCGCGAGCCCACCTCATTAAAAACCTTTCCCGGCCCCACTCGGTGCCCCGAAAAAGGAAAAGAGTGCGTCTGAAAACTCGCGGGCATTTCAGTACATTGTATTTTTACAAGGAGGACTATATTTCGGCTCTAGGCGTAGAACCGCCTGAGTTGCGCCACGTTCCAGGGGTTTTGCTCGACCACCCCTGTTTTCTTGTCCTTTATCCTGTATGCTCCTCCTCTGATTACTTCTGTGACGATGTAAGGGCCAAGCCATGGCGACTCGAGCTTTTCATGACTTTTTTGCGTGAGCCGAAGAACTAGGTCTCCCACCTGAAAGGATCTTGGTCGTAAACGTCGGCTGAGGTAATTCTTCAAGTCCTGCTGATATTTGGTTACCCGTGAGAGTACTTCATCTCGAGCTTCGTCGAGCGCATCGATGTCATCCTCTAGTGCTTTTCTCGACACTTCTTCATCATACTCCGTGACTCGTGGAGAATCGTGTTCTATCTCGATTGGCAATACTGCTTCCGCTCCATGGACCAAGAAGAACGGAGTTTCTTGTGTCGCTGTATTTGGTGTTGTTCGTATACTCCACAACACACTGGGCAGCTCCTCTGGCCAGGCGTGTCGAGCTTTCTCCAGTGGTGCTAACAAGCGCTTCTTGATGCCATTGCAGATGATGCCATTGGCTTTCTCGACTTGGTCATTGGTTTGCGGGTGCGCAACCGACGCAAAGTGTAGCTTGATGCCCACTTCTGCACAGTAGTCTTTGAATTCATGGGATGTGAAGTTACTACCATTGTCTGTGACGATGCTATGAGGTACTCCAAACCTGAAGACGATACTTTTTACGAACTTAACGGCAGATGCCCCGTCTGGTGAGTTTATCGGCTTCGCTTCTATCCATTTTGTGAATTTGTCGACAGCTACGAGCATGTACTCCTTTCCTCCTGGCCAGGACTTGTGTAATTTACCCACCATATCGAGGCCCCATTGAGCAAAGGGCCAGGAAAATGGTATTGGCATCAGCTCTGCTGCCGGAGAGTGGGGTTTCGCGGCAAATCTTTGGCACGCGTCACAAGTTCGTACTATCTCCTTTGCATCCTCTATTGCTGTCAACCAGTAAAATCCAGCTCGAAAAACCTTGGCGGCAATAGCTCGACTGCTCGCGTGATGTCCACAGATTCCTTCGTGTACGTCCTTCAAAATCATCCTTCCTTCTTCGGGTGTGACGCACCTTTGTAATATTCCCGAAATACTTCGTTTGTATAGCTCTCCTTTGACCACAGTAAAAGCTTTAGACCGTCTAATAACTCGCCTTGCTTCAACTGGATCGTCGGGTATTTCTTTCCTCAGGATATATGATATGTACACCTGCATCCATGGTATGTGTACCATCATAACCAGGTCCTGTTCCTCTTCTTCTTCTAGTGCTTCTTTTGCAGCCCCCGAGGGTTTCTTTTCCTTCTCTTTCTTTTTTGGCTTTGTCGACTTCGTAGATCTCTCTGCTATCTCTTCCCAGAACACGCCTGGCGGAATTGCGAGGCATTGCGACCCGATATTTGCAAGGACGTCGGCTTCATCATTGCTCAGCCTGCTGATGTGGTTTACTTCGCATCCATCAAATAACTTCTCGAGCTCATTGTAGACTTCCTTGTATGCTATCATACTGTCGTTGACTGCATCGCATTGGTTCATGACTTGCTGAGCTACCAACTGCGAGTCGCCAAAGATTTTTAGTCGAGTTGCGCCACAAGCTTTCGCCATCTTCATGCCGTGTATGAGGGCTTCGTATTCTGCCTCATTGTTAGATGCGTTTGGGAACGTCATCCTCAAAACGTACTTCAGCTTGTCGCCCTCAGGTGATATTTGTAGGATAACGTTGCATAGAAAACAAAAAATTTCCTACCGCGAACACGAAATCCAAGCCAAGATGCAATCTAGAAGACGGTAGCAACGAGGGGATTATCGAGTCTCACCCTTGAAGAGATTCAAAAGCCTACAAGATGAGGCTCTTGTTGCTGCGGTAGACGTTCACTTGCCGCTTGCAAAAGCGCGTAGAAGATCTTGATCACGGCGCCACGAACGGGCAGCACCTCCGTACTCGATCACACGTTCGGTTGTTGATGAAGACGACGTCCACCTCCCGTTCCAGTGAGCAGCGGAAGTAGTAGCTCCTCTTGAATCCGGCAGCACGACGGCGTGGTGTCGGTGGTGGTGGAGAAATCCGGCGGAGCTTCGCTAAGCGTGCGGGATGCGGTGGAGGAGAGAGGGCCGCTAGGGTTTGGGAGAGGGGGGCGCCGGCCACTAAGGGGTGCGGCCACCTTGTGGTCTTGGGGTGGCCGGCCCCCTCCCCTTGGCCCCTCATTATATAGGTGGAACCCCAAGTGTTGGTCTCCAAGTCTTCGAATAAGACCCGAACCAAAAACCTTCCATATGGTGGGGAAACCTACCCAATCTAGGACTCCCACTAGAGGTGGGAGTTCCACCTCCCATATGGGGGGGTGGCCGGCCCCCTAAGGGGGAGTCCACTTGGGACTCCACCCCCACTAGGGTTGGCCGGCCATGGAGGTGGAGTCCCATGTGGACTCCACCTTCCTTGGTGGTTTCTTTCGGACTTTTCTAGAACCTTCGAGAACCTTCCGTAGAACCTTTCGCGTCATTTTAATTCACATAAAATGACATCCTATATATGGATCTTATTCTCCGGACCATTCCGGAACTCCTCGTGATGTCCGGGATCTCATTCGGGACTCCGAACAAATATTCGAACTCCATTCCATATTCAAGTTCTACCATTTCAACATCCAACTTTAAGTGTGTCACCCTACGGTTCGCGAACTATGCGGACATGGTTGAGTACTCACTCCGACCAATAACCAATAGCGGGATCCGGGAGATCCATAATGGCTCCCACATATTCAACGATGACTTTAGTGATCGAATGAACCATTCACATACGATACCAATTCCCTTTGTCACGCGATATTTTACTTGTCCGAGGTTTGATCATCGGTATCACTCTATACCTTGTTCAACCTCGTCTCCTGGCAAGTACTCTTTACTCGTACCGTGGTATGTGGTCTCTTATGAACTTATTCATATGCTTGCAAGACATTAGACGACATTCCACCGAGAGGGCCCAGAGTATATCTATCCGTCATCGGGATGTACAAATCCCACTGTTGATCCATATGCCTCAACTCATACTTTCCGGATACTTAATCCCACCTTTATAACCACCCATTTACGCAGTGGCGTTTGATGTAATCAAAGTACCTTTCCGGTATAAGTGATTTACATGATCTCATGGTCATAAGGACTAGGTATCTATGTATCGAAAGCTTATAGCAAATAACTTAATGACGTGATCTTATGCTACGCTTAATTGGGTGTGTCCATTACATCATTCATATAGTGATATAACCTTGTTATTAATAACATCCAATGTTCATGATTATGAAACTAATCATCCATTAATCAACAAGCTAGTTAAGAGGCATACTAGGGACTCTTTGTTGTTTACATATCACACATGTATCAATGTTTCGGTTAATACAATTATAGCATGGTATGTAAACATTATCATAAACACAAAGATATATTATAATAACCATTTTATTATTGCCTCTTGGGCATATCTCCAACAGTCTCCCACTTGCACTAGAGTCAATAATCTAGTTTACATTTGTAAAGATATAACACCTTGGTCTTCTGGTGCTTTATCATGTTTTGCTCACGGGAGAGGTTTTAGTCAACGGATCTGATACGCTCAGAAACGTATGTATTTTGTAATTCATTTGCGTCTCAACGCATCACTCATTTCCAAATGAGTCGGCATTAAATATGTTTGGTCTTCTGGTGGAACCTTAATTCCGCGGTCTGAAATATGTCACTAATATTGTCACACACAATATAGTTTCAAAGTTCTGACTCTGTCGGAACTACACCAAGTTCTCAAAAAACTTCTTGACTTAACATCCTCAGTCATTGTCAAAACAATGACATACTCTGCCTTTGTTTGTAGAATCCATCACAATATTTAGAACTCATCTAAATCTAGCATAGACAACTTCTATCTCATTGTGCTACCTTTCAAACAACACTTAGCCTAACTGAGATTTGAATTTTCATTTTTATATGTGACCAAACAAATATCGGTGCAACACCTTACAGCGATTTGTTTGTCATTACTCCATATAAAACTATATATGTATCCTTGGTTCTTCTAAAGCACACAGGGATATCCTTACTGTTTGTCCAATGATCATCACATGAATCATTCTAGTATATGCTCCTAACCTTTTAGAGCATAGGACATCTGATTTTGCACATTTTATTCATGATCTAAAATCACTCACGTGTTTTTACTCATCGAGTGTCAATTACACTCAAGTCTTGTTAAAACTTTCGCATGAAAAGAACACCTTCTTAATATTTCTATATTGAACTACTTCAATATCTATTCCATGTACTTTGACTTAAACTTATTATGTGTTTCAATCTATCTTCATAGATCTTGACACTAAATTTGTTTTAGTCCATATCCTTTCATTGAAGTTAATTCTCAATGAAACCTTTTAATCAAGTATATTAATTACATCATTTATAACCAACTATATGTCATCTACATAAGTATTATAAATATGTCTCAGCGCTCCCACTTAATTTTTGCAAATGCAAGCCTCTTCATCGTCTCTGATGAAATCAAAAAACTCTTTGACTATTTCATCTGGTGAAGATTCCAACTCCGTGATACTCACTTCATCCAATTGAAGCTTGTATACCTATCTAGTATTCCACGGACCAGCAAAACTCTTGGTTGTATCTTGTATACACCTTTAATACATACTTCTGTTAAGTAATGTGTTTTGCCATCCTACTAGCATATCTCATAAAGAAATATGTAGAGATTACTAGAATAATCCATATAGACTATAAGCATTGCTACGGAAGATCTAATCTTATCGTAGTCAATTCTTTGAACTTTGTCGTAAACAATTTTTTGACAAGTCGAACTTCTTCAAGGATATTTTATCCAAGTCCATCAGTTTTATAGATCCATTTACTTTCAAAAAAGTATTCATCTATCTTGGATTTCATGGCATATAGCCATTTTAATGGAGTATGGGCCCATCATAACTTCTTTGTTTGTAGTTGGTTTATCATTGTTCAAAATCAATCCTTTGTCCACAAATCATTTATTTGATCACAAAGTAAACCATAACTACAAAGGTTCAATATGTACTTCGATCTCCATGGCTATAACACTTTGTAGTCATGGGAGCCATGATCGTCGTGGCCGCTTCCGGAACCATTTCCGATGCTGTGCTACTCTGATCATTATGCTCAGGTTCATAAACCATATCAAGTTCTATTGTCCTCCCACTCAAATACTTCGCTAGAAAACAATTTCTTGGAAATAAGAAATATTGACAAACACTTTTGTCTTTTATTTCATAGTGGAAAGAATTCAGAATCAATTATTTGGGATAACCAACAAAGACATTTATCCGTTTTTGGTTGTAAACTCTTAGACCAAAATTTAAAGAAAGGACTATTAGGGTTTATACCCATGCCATAACTTGTATGGTGTCATTTCAACGGATCATGATGATACTCTATTTAGTGTAAAAGCGGTAGTCTCTAAAGCATAATCCACAAAAATTATAATGGCATTAATATTTTATCTCACCATTGACCCAACAACGTTTGGATACATCTCTTGGATACTTCATCATCACTATGATACTTCAAGAAACGTGAGTTGTAGAACAACTTCATAACTCTCTTAGATGTTCGCTAAAACTCGTAATTCAAATATTTCCACCATGATCCAATCATAGATATTTGACTTTTCTATTACGATGATTTCCACTTCATGCTGAAATTTATTTGAATCTATTCAAAAGTTTCAAACTTCTTCCTTATCGAATATATCCACATATATATACTCAATTCATTGTTGGAAGTTTTCATGAAGTAGATGAATCTCCCGCACTCAACTATGCCCAGTGAACCATATACATCATTATGTATGTTTCTACTAAGTTAGTTGCCCGTTCAAATCTTGGCCTATGAACGGTACTTAAGTCATTCTTTTAGAAGAGATTTGCAAGCGCCAAATGATTCAAAAATCAAATGACTCCAATAATCCATTTGCATGGAGTTTCTTCATGCGTTCCTTTCCAACATGACCTAAATGGCGGTTTCCACAAATAAGTGGAATTCAAATCATTTGCCTTATGGCATTTTAGCGTCAGTGTTATGTATGTATGTTTCACCATTAAGATTTATAATAACTTATCCATCGTACATGGAGTAATGTCATAATTTGAACAACTCATTGTTTTTATTTGACAAGATCCAAATAACAATTATTAAGTTCTTTATTATAAATTCTAAGGGCTAGATAGAATGCCAATGATGAACATAATAACACTTTATTTTTGCTCCAGACGTGTATTCCTATCATATTCCTTGTCAGTCACTTAGGCCATTGTATTCTTGTATTGCGTTGTTTTGTATGACACTTCATACCAACCAATATAGTACTAATACCCAAGAATTTCATAGTGTGACCTAACTAGGAATACAACCATAACATGTATATCATTTATATACACCTGAGCTAGACTTTCTAGTCTTTTCTTTCTTTTTGCCAATAATCTTTTGTAGTTTCACTTTTAGCTTTCCTCATTATTCAGAAAAACACTTCATCTTTAATAACTTCAAAGTTTGTTGGTCAAATACCAATAACCTTGAGGTTCTTACTTTGAAGTTGATCATCATATGACAAGTGTTCTAGATTTCATTATTAGAAACTTTGTAATATGATGAAAAATTTCACTCATAATTTTATCCATCAATTCATGCTGACATTCTGAGACCATGTTTGTACATGCTAGGCTCGTAAAGTTTAACCTTAGTATTCGCATGTGCAAATCTGGCTTGCACCCGTTGTAAGCACACGTAGAATCTATAACACCCGATCATCACGTGATGCTTCGAAACAACGAGTCTTAGCAACGGTGCATACTAAGGACAATCACTTCATGGATATGCGAATATCGTTAGTGCCCCAATAGTTGGAGGATTGGGACGCCTTGCGTCTTCAACCTTCGTACATTCCCATAAAACTTATGAGTTTATGTAGTCTCACCAAATTATATTCTATCATCTTGCAATAAGGTCTTTAGATATCACATATATCTCATACCTTGATTATTTCTGAAAACTAAATTTTCAGCTCCTGACTTTTCAAACAGATTTGAACTTCAAGTTTCACGGAGACAAGATAACTTTAGGTACTAATTGAAACCATAGTTCTTTGAATCAACAATGTGAGGTTTACTAAAAGTTTGCAATAGGACTTAATCATTTCTTGATTCTTTAACAATACGGTACCAGTCCGTAAAGTTTCTTGTCAGATTTTAACAGTATTTCTATCTCAATTACAAGACTAGCGCATGGTAGAAAACGGATGCCAATACTACAAAATTAATTCAAAATACTACTCAGACTATGTTCATGATAATTAGTTCATGTTTTAATCTAATTACTAATGAACTCCCACTTAATACAACATCCCTCATAGTTGTTAAGTGGTACACGATCCACATCCACTACACCAAAACCGATCATCACGTGAGATGATGTAGCTTCAATGGTGAACATCAACATGTTGATCATATCATCCATATGACTCGTGTTCAACCTTTCGGTTTCCGTTGTCCCGAGGCCATGTACGTACATGCTAGGCTCGTCAAGCAAACCCAAGTATTCCGCGTGTGCAACATGGCTTACACCCGTTGTATATGAACGTTGAATCTATCACATCCGATCATCACGAGATGCTTTGAAACGACGAACTTTGGCAACGGTGCATACGAGAGGAGAACTATTTATTATCTTGATATTAATTTGAGGGATCATCTTATAATGCTACCGTCGCGTTCTAAGCAAAATAAGATGCATAAAGGATTAACATCACATGCAATTCATATGTGATATGATATGGCCCTTTTGTCTTTGCGCCTTTGATCTTCATCTCCAAAGCACGGACATGATCTCCATCATCTTCGGGCATGATCTCCATCATCGTCGGCGTAGCGTCAAGGTCCATGGAGCCGTCTTCATGGTTGTTCACCTCATGTAGCAACTATTACAACTACTTTGAAATACTACTCAACATGAAAATTAAAGACAATCATAAGGCTCCTGCCGGTTGCCACAATACAATAATGATCATCTCATACATATTCATCATCACATTATGGCCATATCACATCACCAAACCACTGCAAAAACAAGTTAGACGTCTCTAATTTGGTTTGCATATTTTACGTGGTTTAGGGTTTTTGAGAGAGATCTAATCTACCTACGAACATGAACCACAACGGTGATACTATTGTTGTCAATAGAAGAGTAAATTGAATCTTCACTATAGTAGGAGAGACAGACACCCGCAAAGCCTCTTATGCAATACAAGTTGCATGTCGAACAAGGAACAAGTCTCATGAACGCGGTCATGTAAAGTTAGTCCGAGCCGCTTCATCCCACTATGGCACAAAGATGCAAAGTACTCAAACTAAAGACAACAAGAGCATCAACGCCCACAAAACCATTGTGTTCTACTCGTGCAACCATCTATGCATAGACACGGCTCTGATACCACTGTAGGATAACGTTGCATAGAAAACAAAATTTTTCCTACCGCGAACACGAAATCCAAGCCAAGATGCAATCTAGAAGATGGTAGCAACGAGGGCATTATCGAGTCTCACCCTTGAAGAGATTCCAAAGCCTACAAGATGAGGCTCTTGTTGCTGCGGTAGACTGATACGTCTCAAACGTATCTATAATTTCTTATGTTCCATGCTACTTTTATGATGATACTCACATGTTTTATACACATTATATGTCATTATTATGCATTTTCCGGCACTAACCTATTAACGAGATGCCGAACAGCCAGTTGCTATTTTCTGCTGTTTTTGGTTTCAGAAATCCTAGTAAGGAAATATTCTCGGAATTGGACGAAATCAACGCCCAGGGTCCTATTTTTGGACGAAGCTTCCAGAAGACCGAAGAGTCAACGAAGTGGGGCCACGAGGTGGCCAAACCATAGGGCGGCGCGGCCCAGGCCCTGGCCGCGCCGACCTATGGTGTGGGCCCCTCAGGTGGCCCCCTGACCTACCCTTCCGCCTACAAATAGCCTCCGTCGCGAAACCCCCGATGCGAGAGCCACGATACGAGAAAACATGCGAGACGCCGCCGCCGCCAATCCCATCTCGGGGGATTCCGGAGGTCACCTCCGGCACCCTGCGGGAGGGGAATCATCTCCGGAGGACTCTACACCGCCATGGTCGCCTCCGGATTGATGTGTGAGTAGTTCACCCCTGGACTATGGGTCCATAGCAGTAGCTAGATGGTTGTCTTCTCCCCATTGTGCTATCATTGTCTGATCTTGTGAGCTGCCTATCATGATCAAGATCATCTATCTGTAATGCTACATGTGTGTTTGTTGGGATCCGATGAATAGAGAATACTATGTTATGTTGATTATCAATCTATGTGTTGTTTATGATCTTGCATGCTCTCCGTTGCTAGTAGAGGCTCTGGCCAAGTCATTGCTTGTAACTCCAAGAGGGAGTATTTATGCTCGATAGTGGGTTCATGCCTCCATTAAATGCAGGACGAGTGACGGAAAGTTCTAAGGTTGTGGATGTGCTTGTTGCTACTAGGGATAAAACATTGATGCTATGTTCGAGGATATAGTTATTGATTACATTACGTACCATACTTAATGCAATTGTCTGTTGCTTGCAACTTAATACCGGAAGGGGTTCGGATGATAACCTCGAAAGTGGACTTTTTAGGCATAGATGCATGCTGGATAGCGGTCTATGTACTTTGTCGTAATGCCCAATTGAATCTCACAATACTCATCATGTCATGTATGTGCATTGTCATGCCCTCTCTATTTGTCAATTGCCCAACTGTAATTTGTTTACCCAATATGATATTTCTTATGGGAGAGACACCTCTAGTGAGCTGTGGACCCCGGTCCATTCTTTTACATCGAATACAATCTCTTGCAATACTTGTTTCTCTGTTCTCTGCAAACAATCATCATCCACACTATACATCTAATCCTTTGTTACAGCAAGCCGGTGAGATTGACAACCTCACTTGTTTCGTTGGGGCAAAGTACTTTGGTTGTGTTGTGCGGGTTCCACGTTGGCGCCGGAATCCCTGGTGTTGCACCGCCTACACTCCGTCACCATCAACCTTCAACGTGCTTCTTGGCTCCCTCTTGGTTCGATAAACCTTGGTTTCTTGCGAGGGAAAACTTGCTGCTGTACACATCATACCTTCCTCTTGGGGTGCCCAACATCACAAGGAAGCTACTTCGCCCACATCAACTGTGCGCAAGCAGCTAGTTTTCTGGCGCCGTTGCCGGGGAGATCAAGACACGCTGCAAGGGGAGTCTTCACAATCCAATCTCTTTACTTTGTTTTTGTCTTGCTTTATTTTATTTACTACTTTGTTTGCTGCACTAAAACAAAACACCAAAAAATTAGTTGCTAGCTTTACTTTATTTACTATCTTGTTTGCTATATCAAAAACACAAAAAAATTAGTTACTTGCATTTACTTTATCTAGTTTACTTTATTTACTATTGCTAAAATGGGTACTCCGGAAAATACTAAGTTGTGTGACTTCACAACCACAAATAATAATGATTTCTTATGCACACCTTGACATAGGCATCCCAAATGGGCCTGCCGAAGATGGTACCCGGGGTTTACTGGAGGCCCAATACCCGAAGAATAAGAAGATTCGGGAGCCCAAGATTTACTAAGGAAAGATAGAGTTGTAATAGGAAGTGTTGTTTGTAATCTGGCGGGATGAGTTAGAAACCGTCCCGAACTCTGTAAACTTGTATAGCACGAATCCCTCGGCTCCACCTCCTATATAAAGGGGGAGTCGAGGGACGAAGAATCGATCGAATCATTGTCTACAAACCCTAGTTTTCATAATCGTCGAGTACTTCCCGGCTGAAACCTTCGAGATCTACTTACCCTCTACTTCCAACTAAACCCTAGCCTTCAATCCATAGGCATTGACAAGTTGATACCTTGTCAATTGGCGCCGTCTGTGGGGACTAGAGGCGTAAGGATCTGATCTCGATGGCACGCTCAAGATCTTCGACATCGTCAACCGCAAGCAACACAATGGATCGAGGTAAACGGATCGGCTGCTGGTCTTGTCGATTTTGTTCCTCACCCACCCTCCCGTTTGGATGCATATGCGTATCTGGCGGAGCCCATGGAGATGACGTTCGGAAGGTTTCACTTTCGCGTCGAGAAGGAAGGATCGTATCGTGTCGAGGTTCCGATTTCGTCGGGATCGTCGAAGGTCGATTCCGATTTCTCAAGCTATGCGTCGTCAACCGAGTCAGGAGAAGAAGAAACTTTGGCGACACGCTACATCAGCACCAGAACAAGAGAGAAACTCGCCAAGATCTTCAACGACATGTCGTTTGAGTCATCTGCGGACTCATATATAAGCGATGGCTCAAGCGATGTCGACAGTTACGACTTCATCGACAAATCTATCACAGTGGGCAAGGTCTTCATCAATCTCAACGATGATGTCACCAAACCCAACGTAGATCTGAGTACAAAGTATCATCAGATTTACGCCATTGAAGATCAAGAGGAGACATCTGAGGCTTTCGACGATGCGGGAAATCCATACGTCGATCCCTCCAATCTGCGACAAGGCACGGGCAACAAATACGTCGGGCCGAGCCGCGAGATAGAGTTCAACTTTCACAAGCAGCGTGGGACGAGCCGCGAGAGCTATGAACGGTACAGAACCAATGGCTACCACGGCCACACCGGAGGAATTGCAAGCATATCAATATAGGCTCGCACGAGCTGCGAGGGATTGGAAAAACGAGACGGCTGAATTGAACGGGAGAAAGGAAGCGGCTACGCATCCGGCGGGGAGAAGGGCAGATCTGAGTCGACAATCTAGAACTTCGGGTGATAGCCACGGGGAGGCTCGGAACGAGAGGAAGATCAAGATTACAACACATACCGAAGCGAGAAAGAGAGCACTTGGTTCAAAACCTCGACATGTCCTTTATGTCGATAGACACAAGAGGAAACATTATCCCTAAGACACCGGAAGGCTGGGTATATGGCGACACAAGCTTTTATCCTCGCGTCTAAACCACCTCCGGAGTGATCCAAGGGAAACACTATACAATATGGCGATAGCGAGGAGTTGGAGCTATGGGGACGGCGTTCGTTACAACGCCTCCCGAAGGAACGACAAGGCAAAATAGTCCACGACCTGCGGCGGCAACGGCGGCAGCCCCTGAAGGACCAAGTGGAGCAAGAGATACGGCAGCACAAGCAAGAGTCGACGAGCACGACAAAGCGGAAGGGATCATCGGCAATCTCCGGAGCTTAACGACGAAGATATGTGCGGCTTGCCATGCTTCACAAGGAGAGTCCGAAAAACTCGAGTCCCTTCGGGATTCAAGCTACCCGACAATTTCAAGAAGTTCGACGGCCTTCAAGATCCGGAGGATTGGCTAGTCGACTATCCGGAGACGGTGAAGCTCACGGGAGGAACCGGGGCAACAGCCATGCAGAGCATTCGGGTGCATTTGAGTGGAGCCGCACGATCGTGGATAAAGAAACTCACTCCGGGATCTATCGACAGAGCTGGGAAAGTTTCGAGGACGTGTTCGTCAAGAACTTCAGATCCACGTGCAAAAAACCCGCGTCGTTAGAGGAGTTGAGAGCATGTCGACAAAAGCCAGATGAGCCAATGAGAAAGTACATCCAAAGGTGGAATATCATCAAAAACTCAGCGAGAAAATATATCGACGAGAGAGCAATAGATGCGTTTGTCGCGAGGAGTCGGGCGTGGAGATTTTGTCGAAGATTTGGGAAGGACCAATCCAAAGACGGTATCCGCGTTAATGGAGATAGCAAATAAATGGGCGAGATGGAGAAGACGCTGTCCACAACAAACGGCACGAGGTCGCCGAGAGGAGGACCGTGGTCGAAACTATCAGCCGAGGCGAAGATTTCCTCGGCGGTACCGGAACTACGACGCTCCGGGACAAATTTCGGCAGGTTTTCGGACAAATACGGGAGGAAGCAACAGAGATGATTACCAGAGAAGCAATGAACAGCGAGGTGATAACAGGGATGATTCACGCAACAGGCAAAATAGCGGGCCTAGGTTCCCAAGGCCTTTCGTGTCCCCTGAAGAGATGATGAATGGACCGTGCCAGATGCACTTTTTCCTCGACAGCAACGGTAAAAGACAGTCAGGGCACTTGCAGAAAGACTGTCGAAATTTTCAAGCAATGTTGCGGTATGCAGAGAACGCTAATGCGCGGGCAGCACAGAGAAATCCTCGAGAACCCAGAAGTGAGATTCACTTGCCGCCTCCTCCAGCGATCACAGATGACAATCGGCATCAGCTCAGAATAGCGGCAGCACCTCCACCACCACCTTATGTTGATCCTAACTCCAACGGAGCAGTGTCGATGATTCAGAAAGGAAGGCCGTCCAATAGAGCTCAGAAAGTAATCTCACGACGGGTGTTTATGGCGAGAAAAATGCCTCCACCAACGAGTTGAGTACCTCAATTGGTCGGGACAAGATATCGGCTTCACAATAGCGGATCATCCGCAGCAAGTTCCTCGACCGGGGCGAGTCGGCACTTATTACGCCGGCGGTTATCGCGGGATTTGATGTCTCTCGAGTGTTCATAGACGGCGGCGGCAGCTTAAACCTTATGTATGCGGATACATTGAGGAAGATGAACATATCCTTAGCAAACTTGAAACCAACGAGACACAAGGTTCCACGGCATCACACCGGAGAAACCAAGTTATCCATTGGGAAAGATCAATCTTGACGTTCGGTTTGGGACCCGAGAAAATTATAGAATCGAGAGGCTCGAGTTTGAAGTCGTGGATTTTCACGTCGCAATATCACGCTCTGTTGGGACGACCGGCATATGCTAGATTTATGGCGGTGCCACACTATACATACTTGTTGTGGAGGTTGCCTGGACCAAAGGGACCAATCACGGTTAAAGGAAGCTTTGCCTTAGCCGATAAGTGCGATAAGGATTTCCACAGGTTGTCGAAACTTTCGGGATGCAAGGCTGAGTACTTGGCGTCAAAAAGCATGAGCTGATTACGACGTACTGCCGGACGTTGGAAGGCCAAACAAAGAATCAACTTTCGAGTACGAGAAAAATTCAAAAGAGGTGCAGATTCATCCGACGAGATCCGAAAAAGACGACATCTATCGCAAACGACATGGATATCGCATAGGAAAGCGCGCTCGTCGAGTTCCTCCGTGAGCACTTGGAAAATCTTCGCATGGTGTCCAGCTGACATGCCGGGAGTACCCGGGGAACTTGCCGAGCACCACCTAAACTTGGATCCACTAGCGAGACCAATCAAACAACCTTTGCGGCGTTTTCGGAACCAAACCGCAAAGCCATCTTTGTCGAGAAATCAATCGACTACAAGAAGCTGGTTTTATCAAAGAGATATTCACGAAGCCACATGGGTAGCAAATCCTGTGCTTGGTGCCGAAGAAAAACACTAAGGTCCTTCGCATGTGCGTCGACTTTACGTGTCTCAATAAACATTATCCAAAGGATCACTTTCCCCTCCCGAGGATCGATCAAATTATCGACTCCACGGCTGGATGTGAACGTCTTTCCTTCCTGGATGCATATTCTGGTTATAACCAGATCAGATTGAAAGAAGAAGATGAAGTAAAGACCGCGTTTATTACACCTTACGGCGTGTTTTGCTACGAGAACAATGCCCTTCGGTCTAAAAAATGCGGGAGCAACATATCAGAGAATGATGCAGAAGTGTTTGGCGACACAGATCGGAAAAAACGTACAAGTATACATCGACGATGTCGTCATAACGTCAAAAAAGGGAACAACGACGATCGAGGATCTCAAAGAAACTTTTGATAACCTCGACAAATTCTGCCTGAAAGCTGAACCCGACGAAGTGTTCCTTTGGCGTCCCAGCGGGAGAACTTACGGGGTTTCTAGTCTCGGCAAGAGGGATTGAAGCAAATCCCGACAAAATACAAGCTATCGTAATAATGAGGAAGCCAACAAAGTTGAAAGAAATACAACGACTAGCTGGGTGAGTCGCAGCTTTGAGCGGATTCGTCGCTAAGTTTGGGTGAAAAAGCGTTACCATTTTACGCTTTGATAAAGCAAGGAGATAAATTCCGGTGGAACGAAGAAGCCGAGCGAGCTTTCGAGGATTTGAAGCGCACAATCTCGACACCACCAATTTTGGTGGCGCCAAAAGAAAGGGAACCTCTCCTGCTGTATATCGCAGCCACGCCCCAAGTGGTGAGCACGGTGCTAGTTGTTGAAAGGGAAGAAGAAGGAAAACTCCACGGCGTGCAGAGGCTAGTATACTTCGTTAGCGAAGTTTTATCGCCCTCAAAACAAAGGTATCCTCAGTACCAAAAGATAGCATATGGAGTGTTCACGACAGCACGAAAATTGCGTCACTATTTTTCGGCACATCCGATCATAGTGGTCAATGAAGCTCCCTTGTCAAATATCTTGAACAACCCAGAAGCTACGGGTCGTGTCTCCCTTTGGGGAATAGAACTTTCCCCTCGGGACATCACGTATGAAAAAAGAAAAGCAATAAAGTCGCAAATATTGCCGGACTTCATCGCGAGTGGATGGAGTTGCAAAATACGGGACCTCAGATTTGTCGAGAACCTGGACCATGAACTTTGACGGGTCCAAAAGACTAGAAGGAGGCTGGCGCGAGAGTAGTACTCATATCACTCGAAGGCGACAAGTTAAAGTACATCCTTCGGATGACGTTCCCTAACGCATCTAACAATGAAGCAGAATATGAGGCTCTCATACACGGGATGAAGATGGCGAAAGCCTGCGGTGCAACTCGACTAAAAATCTTTGGCGACTCACAGTTGGTGGCTCAGCAAGTTATGAACCAATGTGACGCAGTCAATGATAGCATGATGGCATACAAGGAGGTGTACAACGAACTCGAGAAGTTGTTCGATGGATGCGAAGTAAACCATATTAGCAGATTGAGCAACGACGAAGCCGATGTTCTTGCAAACATCGGGTCGCAATGCCTTGCAGTCCCGCCAGTGTATTACAGGAAGAAATAACGAGAGAGATCCACTAAGTCGACAAAATCAAAAAGAAGGAGAAGAAACCCTCGGGGGTTACCAAGGAAAAGCAAGAGGATGAAGAAGAAGATCGGGACCTGGTCATGGTGATACGGATACCGTGGATGCAGCCGTACATATCATACATCCTCGAGGAAAGAAATACCCGACGATCCGAGTTGAGGCAAGGCGAGTAATTCGACGCTCTAAAGCTTTCACGGTGGTCAAGGAGAACTGTATAAGCGAAGTATTTCGGGCGTCTTGCAAAGGTGCGTCACACCCGAAGAAGGAAGAATAATTCTGAAGGATGTACACGAAGGAATATGTGGCCACCACGCAAGTAGTCGAGCTATCGCGGCCAAGGTCTTTCGGGCGGGATTCTGCTTGGTTGACGGCAATCGAGGACGCTAAGGACATAGTAAGAACTTGCGACGCATGTCAAAGATTTGCCGCAAAACCTCACTCTCCGGCGGCGAGCTAGCACCAATACCATTGTCATGGCCCTTTGCTCAATGGGGACTTGATATGGTGGGTAAGTTACACAAATCTTGGCCAGGAGGAAAGGAGTACATGCTAGTAGCTGTCGATAAGTTTACGAAGTGGATAGAAGCGAAGCCGATAAATTCACCAGATGGAGCATCCGCAGTAAAATTCGTAAAAGGCCTCGTCTTCAGATTTGGAGTGCCCCATAGCATCGTCACAGACAACGGCAGTAACTTCACATCCCATGAATTCAAAGATTATTGCGAAGAGGTGGGTATCAAGCTGAACTTTGCGTCAGTAGCACATCCTCAAACCAATGGGCAAGTCGAGAAAGCCAATGGTATCATCTGCAATGGCATCAAGAAGCGCTTGTTAGGACCCTTTGGAAAAAGCTCGACATACACGGCCGGAAGAACTACCAAGTGTGTTGTGGAGCATCCAGAACAACACCAAACACAGCAACACAGGAAACGCCGTTTTTCTTGGTTCATGGAGCAGAAGCAGTACTACCAATCGAGATAGAGCACAACTCTCCACGTATCGTCGAATATGACGAAGAAGTGTCGAGAAAAGCACTAGAAGACGACGTGGACGCACTTGATGAAGCCCGAGACGAAGTATTGTCTCGGGTAACCAAATACCAACAGGACTTGAAGAGTTACCACAGTCGACGTTTGCGGCCAAGATCTTTTCAGGTGGGAGACCTAGTTCTTCGGCTCACGCAAAAAAGCCATGAAAAAGTCGAGTCACCATGGCTTGGCCCTTACATTATTACGGAAGTAATCGGAGGAGGAGCATACAGGATAAAGGACAAGAAGACAGGGGTGG
Source organism: Lolium rigidum (assembly GCF_022539505.1). Classification (NCBI taxonomy): domain Eukaryota; kingdom Viridiplantae; phylum Streptophyta; class Magnoliopsida; order Poales; family Poaceae; genus Lolium; species Lolium rigidum. The sequence goes on from NC_061511.1 coordinate 40,815,152, forward strand.
AGGAGCCAAACCCCTGGAACGTGGCGCAACTCAGGCGGTTCTACGCCTAGAGTCGAAATATAGTCCTTGTAAAACTTCAATATACTTGAAACGCCCGCGAGTTTTCAGACGCACTCTTTTCCTTTTTCGGGGCACCGAGTGGGGCCGGAGAAGGTTTTTAATGAGGCGGGCTCGCGGTGCTGCAATATAATAAAGATAGTGTCAATATACCTTTCTCTTTATCGACATGTTCAAAGTCTTCGCTCCGACGAATTTCAATATAGTTCATCGACAAAATAAAAGCCTTGCCTTGGTATTCAAATACCTCGTGAGTCAATAAAAATACAAAATAGTACTCAATAAAGAAGCTCGGGGGCTCATATTCGCCATAAATATATAAATGCCTTGGTTCAAAACCTCGCAAATATATAAATACAGTAAAGATTCACCGAAACACTCGGGGGCTAGACGAACAGAGAAATATAATGATTGCTTTACAATATAGTCATGGATTATAAAGAAGAAGTATCTACAAGAGGAAAATAACTAGTCTTGATTCAATATGTCATCAAGAGTAACTACTGTTTTCTTCGGGAGCAGAACCAAGAAAATCGGCATAATGGCCATCGGCAAAAAAGTCGGCGTCCATCCGAAGAAGGTCCTCAATCATTTCTTCGGCTATAGGCGTAACCTTCGTGTTAATCCTGTCAACACCAACTCTTCGACGTTGTACCTTTTGATGAACTTTTGCGACAACTTGGGTAAGGTCAAGATTTGAGTGGCGGATGCTGGAGCATGATAAGAGCAAATGCGGCGCCGGCTACCGGTTGAGCTTTGACAAAATCATGGATCTTGCGAGCATCCTTGAATCTTTCCATCAATTCGGGGAGAGTTTTTGGTTGGACGTTCGAGGAAACATGGAGTTGTAAACCATGGACAAGGTCTTGGTACGAAGTCAAGGAAATCGCGAGTTTGAGAGGTGCGATCTTGGAATACGACAATTTGTCGGGTCCTCTGCTGGGGTAGCCCAAAACAAAGAACCATGGTCCGGGGAAAGGTTAACAAGGAGGTTCGTCCTAGCATTTACCCTCTCTTCCTCGGCGGCGGCATCGGTAAAGGAACCTATCAAAACAACGAAGGGAAACCTTTAAGAGACATAGCATGAGGATGAAAGATATCGGAGGATGAAGCAAGCATACCCGACATATACGCAACGGCTTCATTCATTAATTCGAGCATGAAATTCTCTCGAGTGGTTGCCTTTTCGGCCTCGGAAGCAGCAATTTCCTTAGCAGCCACGGCCTCGCGAGCTTGCTGAAGAGCAACTTTTTCGGCTTCAGATGACTTACGAGATTGCTCCATCATCACAAGTGTTTGCTTCTTCGCATACTGAAGCTGCTGTCGAAGTTCATCCAGTTCTTGCGACAAGGTATCGTCGACAAGTGCAGTATCAGCAAAAGTTCTCCTCGCGCGAGAAGAAGAAGGCGAAACATCGGAAGGAGCGAAAGATGGAGTATAGTTATCAAATATCAACTGAAATTTAAACAAGACAACATCAAACAACAAGCAAAGATAGAGTTTTCATTGATCTCTCGGAATAATTACAAAGGCATTACAGCGGAGCTAAGGAAGTACGTGTCGCCAAATGGCTACTTTGGCGACAAGAGCAAAAGAAACATAGAAAAATAAAGAGGCATGCAACTAGACCTCCGGCCTTGATGAGCTAGGAGTCGACACTGGCTTGATCCCGAGATAGGCCAAGATCTTCTTCGTGTTGGGCTTGGCTGCCTTAATCAACGACCTCCATCTTGATTGCTCTATACTGCTCGGTGTCGCCAACTTTCGTCCAATCAACGGCACTGTTGGTTGTCGGCAACCAAAGCGACGGTGCTTTCGACGAGCAACCTTCATATTTTCTTGGCACATCTTCGGTCCAAGGTCTTCCGGTGTATTGAACATCTTGGCAAGGTTGAGGAAAGTCGCGAGGCTCCTCTTTCTTCGGGAAGAAGTAGGGGAACAATGCCGACAACACTTTGCGCTAGCATTCGACACACCTTCACGAATCTCGGATCCATGAAGCTCCAGATATGAAAGTGCGTCAAGGACAGGGTCATTGACAGGATTCGTCAGATCAAAATCCTGGTTTGTTTGGGCTGTCAAGGAAACAAAGCATTAGTGAAAAGACAGGAAACAACGATTCTCATAAAAAGAGAAGGGGTCAGCAAAATTACTGAAAGTGCGGCGACTCTGAGTTTTCAGGCGCTTGAGGATTCCTTCTTCACGAGAAGCTTGCGCAGCTTTGTGCTCATCCAAGGCAGCTGTAGCATCCTCGAGTTTTTTCTGCAGTTCCTCGACACCAGCAGCTTTCGCCTTGGCCTCATCAGCTTCGGCCTTGGCTTTGCTAGCAGCGAGTTCGGCTTTCTTGCGAGCCGCCTCACTTTGCTCAAGTTTTCGAGCAAGTGCGTCGGCGCGTTCGTTGGCCTCTGCAAGTTTCTCTGTCGAGATATGGAAAAGAGAGAGAAGAAAGATCAAAATCGCGAAAAGCAACAGGAGTAAAAATTCAAGGAAAAACAGCAAGTATAAAAGTCGTTACCTTCGACTCTATTAGCATATTCACGGTATCCAATAAATTGGGAACCGATGCGGAGAAGATCTTTGATCATAGGCTGTTCAAGGTGAACACAGCAAGAGAAACATTGGCATGAAAAAGAGAAAAGGTGTGCAAAAACAAAATAAGGAAAATATAGATGTCGACAAGCTTACATCATCTAAGAGCAGAGTCGACGAACTACCCAACTGAGGGGCAGGTTCAACAATCTTTTCAACCCTTGTCCTTTTTGGTGAAGGAGCAAGGGGGCTTGATGGTGGAGTAGTGCTGACGACATTTTGTTGAGGAGGCGAGTTTTCTTCTCCTTCAACTAGCGTGTCTGAAGCAAGTACAGTACGTGACGTGCTTGTCCGAGGAGCCACGTCAGTAGTTGGTACTTCTTCCTCGTCATCACTGTTGATCAAAAAATCGGCAGCATAAAAAGCAAGACAAGATAAATATTTCAAGAAAAAAAAAAAAAAAAAGGGAGAAATAAAGACGACTTACGAGCTGACGAGGGATTCAACATAAGGATCGTAAGCTGCCTTCGGATGAGAAGGAACAACTTCTTCAGCCTTAGAGGTGCCAGAATCCTCGGCATCAGTCCTTTTCCTTTTGTTCCTTGGAGAAACAGCAGGAGGAAGGGATTGCGTCGACTCACTGGCTTCAGACTCAACTTCTTTTTCGTGAGAAGCCGCAGATTTGTGAGAACCCGCGACTTCACTTTCGGGAATAGAAGAACCTTGAGTATCTTCGGCAACGATGGCCTGTTCTTCGACTTCTCCATCCTCGGGAAGAGGAGGAAGGGAAGCCATAGTAGGATGGTTATGCAAGAAAATAGCGACAAAAGAAAATTAGCGAGATACCAATACAATGAGATGCAAGGAAAAGTTTAGAACAAGACAAAAACTCGAGAAGACAAAATACCTCGGGAAGAGGATTGGAAGCACTGTATGGTTCTACTCGACAAGAGGAGGGAATAGGATCCTTCTTGGCTAGTCGAGAAACTCTTCGAACCAATTTCTCCAAGTCCTTTACAGAAAGATCGTTGGAGATTCTGTTGGCGTCGTTTTTGCCAGAGTACGTCCAAAGGGGATTTTTGCGAGCACTGAAGAGGCTGCACTCTAATCCTAAGGAAGTAGGCGGTGATTTGAACACCGAGACAGCTCTTTGCCTCGAGTGTTTTGAAGGCGATGAATACGAGACATGAGTGCCTCTGTCGCCTTTTTCTCTTCCTCGGAAGCTTTGGCATCCCGGAGAGCGGCGGCTGAATTACGGCATTTCCGTCGAAAGGAACTATGTTGTGTTCAACGGAGTTGGCGCTTTCTTCGTGAATGTAGAGCCACTTTTTGCGCCATCCTTGGACAGAATCGGGAAATTTGACGTCGAAATAATCGACATCGGTACGAACACGGATAACAACGCCACCTATGTTATAAGTGACGTTGTGGGAGCCATTGCGGCGAAGGCGAGAAAATGCGTTTCCACGAGCCCAATTGGGAGGGATTCCGAGGAAACATTCGCAAAGTGTGATGAAGATGGAAATGTGAAGGATGGAATTGGGGGTCAATTGGTGCAGTTGAATCCCATAAACAAAAAGAAGACCGCGGAGGAAATCGTGGATTGGGGTCGAGAGGCCGCGGATGAGATGATCAACAAAACTAACCCGATACTCCATTGGAGGCTTGGGGTAGCTTTCTTCGCTAGGAAAGCGGATGGCGTCCTCCTTCTTCATGAGGCCAAGCCTCTTCAGCATGTTGGTGTCTTGGTTGGAGATTTTGGATCTCTCCCACTCAAGATCCTCGGCGGCCATCTTGGATTCCGGAGTGCTGTGGCGAGTCAGACGCGCACGCGGTGGCATCAACGGCAATGGCAGAGCAATGTGTGTGAGTGCGGAAGATCGAGAGAAAGATTGGGCGCAGGAGAAGTTTTTGCGAAGAGGAACAGGTGAGCGGCGCAAGCGAGGGGATGAACGGAGGTTGAAGAAAGGTTTATATAAGAATTGGGTGAAGCAGTATGCCGTTGGATGAAGAAATCGTGTGGTGAGAATAGATCCTCAAGACACAAGGGTAAAAAGGTATTTTTACTAAGATAGGCGTTACCGTACGTGCGCCAGAAAAAGCGGAGGACGTGTGTCCCCCACTTGCACGACGTGTCAACGTGGTGGAAGCAACGGACCCACAGGGCAGAAAAATCACGACTATTCGAGAAGGATGAAGTAGATTTGATTAAGGGAAGCATGTCGACAAGAAAAATAAAAGAAGATTGGCGACAGGAAGAATTATTCAATACTTCAGGAGCCTTTGATCAAAAACAAGTTTTTCCCCAAATGCTCGGGGGCTACTTCGACAAAAAGTAAAATTTCGACTATGGCAATATAGAAATTGCGGGAGCCTACAACCAAGCACAACTTCTTGGCTGTAGCTTCGGGGACTACTCCCATCGGGAGCGCTGTTCGCGCACCCGAGAGATAAAAAAGAGAGAAGAAGAAAAAGATCATATTGGGAAATAATGACAATATAGCGACAAGGTGGACTAAAATGTTGAGCCTACAACCAAGCACAAGTTCTTGGTTGTAGCCTCGGGGGCTACTCCCATCGGGAACGCTGTTCGCGTGCCCGATGAAATTAACAAAGGAAAAATAGAAAAGAAAGAGAGTATATTTCGAGTTATAGTTAACTCTACATATACTCCCATCGGGAGAGCAATATAAATCATATTTGACTCGATAAAATGTGCCATTCCAACAGCCGGAAAAGCACTCGACAATATATTCTCGAACGCCGAAGTTGCGATCAATTTACGAATGCCGCAAAATTGCGAAGGTAAGACCCCGGATCCGTTCTGCTGGGCGTGGCATCGCCAAAGACTGCGCTACTGCTACCTTTATCCGTATCAACGAGATACGAAGAAAAATCCTAACGGACGCGTTAGGTACCCGATAAATTTGAGTCGGGACTCGACGGAATGGTAAGACCTTAAGCGGCACCTGTCGAAGTTTACACCGGTATCCCGAGATCATGTCCGGGGACGTGATTTTGAAGTAGGTTTTTGCGGATTGCCACTAGAGCGAGTTAACTAGTACACGATCCGTCAGATGAACTAGCCCCAACTACCAGTATCCCTGTATAATATAGAATTTTATGTGAAGAAATATAAAAAAGTTAAAGCTTTCGAGTAAAAATAAACAGTGGAGATTTTCCCTGACTCTACGATTCAAGCAAAATCTCGGGGGCTACTGACATAGGCATCCCAAATGGGCCTGCCGAAGATGGTACCCGGGGTTTACTGGAGGCCCAATACCCGAAGAATAAGAAGATTCGGGAGCCCAAGATTTACTAAGGAAAGATAGAGTTGTAATAGGAAGTGTTGTTTGTAATCCGGCGGGATGAGTTAGAAACCGTCCCGAACTCTGTAAACTTGTATAGCACGAATCCCTCGGCTCCACCTCCTATATAAAGGGGGAGTCGAGGGACGAAGAATCGATCGAATCATTGTCTACAAACCCTAGTTTTCATAATCGTCGAGTACTTCCCGGCTGAAACCTTCGAGATCTACTTACCCTCTACTTCCAACTAAACCCTAGCCTTCAATCCATAGGCATTGACAAGTTGATACCTTGTCACACCTATTGCTCCACCCGCTACTACAGCGGAATTCTTTGAAATTAAACCTGCTTTACTGAATCTTGTTATGCGAGAACAATTTTCTGGTGTTAGTTCTGATGATGCTGCTGCCCATCTCAATAATTTTGTTGAACTTTGTGAAATGCAAAAGTATAAAGATGTAGATGGTGACATAATAAAATTAAAATTATTCCCTTTCTCACTAAGAGGAAGAGCTAAAGATTGGTTGCTATCTCTGCCTAAGAATAGTATTGATTCATGGACTAAATGCAAGGATGCTTTTATTGGTAGATATTATCCCCCTGCTAAAATTATATCTTTGAGGAGTAGCATAATGAATTTTAAACAATTGGATACTGAGCATGTTGCACAAGCATGGGAAAGAATGAAATCTTTGGTTAAAAATTTCCCAACCCATGGACTGACTACTTGGATGATCATCCAAACCTTTTATGCAGGACTGAATTTTTCTTCACGGAACCTATTGGATTCAGCTGCTGGAGGTACCTTTATGTCCATCACTCTTGGTGAAGCAACAAAGCTTCTTGATAATATGATGATTAATTACTCTGAATGGCACACGGAAAGAGCTCCACAAGGTAAGAAGGTAAATTCTGTCGAAGAAACCTCTTCCTTGAGTGATAAGATTGATGCTATTATGTCGATGCTTGTGAGTGGTAGGACTAATGTTGATCCTAATAATGTTCCGTTAGCTTCATTGGTTGCCCAAGAAGAACATGTTGATGTAAACTACATTAAAAATAATAATTTCAACAACAATGCTTATCGGAACAATTCTAGTAACAACTATAGGCCATATCCTTATAATAATGGTAATGGTTATGGTAATTCTTATGGGAATTCTTACAACAATAATAGGAATACACCCCCTGGACTTGAAGCCATGCTTAAAGAATTTATTAGTACACAAACTGCTTTTAACAAATCTGTTGAAGAAAAGCTTGGGAAAATTGATATACTTGCTTCTAAAGTTGATAGTCTTGCTGCTGATGTTGATCTTTTGAAATTGAAAGTTATGCCTAATATGGATAATGAAAATAAAATTGTTACTACAGCAAATGCCATTCAAGTTAGAATTAATGAGAATATAAGATTAATGGCTGAGTTGCATGCTAGGTGGGAAAGAGAAGAAAATGAAAAACTAGCTAAAGAGAATAATGTAGCTAAAGTTTGGACTATTACCACCACTAGCAATTCTAATGCTCCACATGTTGCTGCACCTCCTACTATCAATGGTAAAATAATTGGTGTTAGCAATGTTTCTACTCCTAATGCAAAGCGAGCAAAACTGCCTGAAACTGCTAAAACTGCTGAAACTGCCTGTGATAAAACTGCTGAAATTTTTTCCAACATTGGGGATAATGATCCCATTGCTTTAGATTATAATGTTTTAGATTTTGATGATTGTCATATCTCTGAATTTATAAAGTTCTTACAAAAACTTGCTAAGAGTCCTAATGCTAGTGCTATAAATTTGGCTTTCACGAAACATATTACAAATGCTCTCATAAAAGCTAGAGAAGAGAAACTAGAACGCGAAACTTCTATTCCTAGGAAGCTAGAGGATGGTTGGGAGCCCATCATTAAGATGAAGGTCAATGATTTTGATTGTAATGCTTTATGTGATCTTGGTGCAAGTATTTCCGTTATGCCTAAGAAAATCTATAATATGCTTGACTTGCCACCATTGAAAAATTGTTATTTGGATGTTAATCTTGCTGACAATGCTATAAAGAAACCTTTGGGGAAAGTTGATAATGTTCGTATTATGGTTAACAATAACCTTGTCCCCGTTGATTTTGTTGTCTTGGATATTGAATGCAATGCATCTTGTCCCATTATATTGGGAAGACCTTTTCTTGAATCTGTTGGTGCTATCATTGATATGAAGGAAGGTAATATTAAATATCAATTTCCTCTCAAGAAAGGTATGGAACACTTCCCCAGAAAGAGAATGAAGTTACCTTTTGATTCTATCATTAGAACAAGTTATGATGTTGACACTTCGTCTCTTGATAACACTTGATATACACTTTCTGCGCCTAGCTGAAAGGCGTTAAAGAAAAGCGCTTATGGGAGACAACCCATGTTTTTACTACAGTAATTTTGTTTTATATTTGAGTCTTGGAAGTTGTTTACTACTGTAGCAACCTCTCCTTATCTTAGTTTTATTGCATTGTTGTGCCAAGTAAAGTCTCTAATAGAAGTATAATACTAGATTTGGATTACTGCGCAGAAACAGTTTTCTTTGCTGTCACGAATCAGGGTCTAATTCTCTGTAGGTAACTCAGAAAATTATGCCAATTTACGTGAGTGATCCTCAGATATGTACGCAACTTTCATTAGTTTTAAGTTTTCTCATCTGAGCAAGTCTGGTGCCTGGTAAAAATTCGTCTTTACGAACTGTTCTGTTTTGACAGATTCTGCCTCTTATTTTGCATTGCCTGTTTTGATATGTTAGATGGATTTTTCGATTCCATTGACTTTCAGTAGCTTTGTGCAATGTCCAGAAGTATAAAGAATGATTGTGTCACCTCTGAATATGTGAATTTTAATTGTGCACTAACCCTCTAATGAGTTGCTTTGAGTTTGGTGTGGAGGAAGTTTTCAAGGATCAAGAGAGGAGGATGATACACTATGATCAAGGAGAGTGAAAGCTCTAAGCTTGGGGATGCCCCGGTGGTTCACCCCTGCATATATCAAGAAGACTCAAGCGTCTAAGCTTGGGGATGCCCAAGGCATCCCCTTCTTCATCGACAACACTATCGGGTTCCTCCCCGAAACTATATTTTTATTCCATCACATCTTATGTACTTTGCTTGGAGCGTCTGTTTGTTTTTGTTTTTGTTTTGTTTGAATAAAATGGATCCTAGCATTCATTGTATGGGAGAGAGACACGCTCCGCTGTTGCATATGGACAAATATGTCCTTAGCTTTACTCATAGTATTCATGGCGAAAGTTTCTTCTTCATTAAATTGTTATATGGTTGGAATTGGAAAATGATATATATGTGGTAATTGGTATAACATCTTGAATAATGTGATACTTGGCAATTGTTGTGCTCATGTTTAAGCTCTTGCATCATATACTTTGCACCCATTAATGAAGAAATACATAGAGCATGCTAAAATCTGATTTGCATGTTTGGTTTCTCTAAGGTCTAGATAATTTCTAGTATTGAGTTTGAACAACAAGGAAGACGGTATAGAGTCTTATAATGTTTACAATATGTCTTTTATGTGAGTTTTGATGTACCGGTTCATCCTTGTGTTTGTTTCAAATAACCTTGCTAGCCTAAACCTTGTATCGAGAGGGAATACTTCTCATGCATCCAAAATCCTTGAGCCAACCACTATGCCATTTGTGTCCACCATACCTACCTACCACATGGTACACTACAAGAAGACCCCTCCTACAGCAACACAATTATCTGTATCTAAATGCTGATATAGGCGTTGCTAACGCATTTACCAACGGATAAAAATGCGTTGCGTTTTTTGGTGTTGCAAAGGTGCAATGCAACGCATATAAATCTGTTGGTAACCATTGGAGCAAGCGTTGCAAAGTAGCTACGGTGTACGCACAACAATTATATGCGTTGGTAGAGACATCCCACGGGGATGGAATTTTTTATTTTTTATTTTTTTATTTTCGAAATAATAATAATTTCTGGCCTGGATGGTTTGATTTCTGTCAAAGATGGTAGTCACTCTGATCCATAATCCAACACTTATTATGAATTAGAGGGGAGTAGATTTTTTTATAGCAAGGTAACGTGATTTATAGAAGACATAGAAGGCACACAAAATTTGTGAAATATTAATGCATCACACAGCAATAAGTTGAATTAATATTTATTATTGAGACCACCATCTCATACATGAAATTGTCTAGAAATTAGGCACTTTACAATCTTGCATCAAAATATGATATTCTACCAAATCCTATAGATGCCTTCAAATATTTTGCCTAGCCTTTGCGAAGCTGATATCCACATATAGGAAGTCTTGCAGATGTATGGGTTATTGTACGGGACCTGAAAAAACAAAGTTTCATTTTAATTATAAAAGTGCTAAAACATTGTGAAGGCTAGTGATTTCTACAAAAGTACTTTCTTAAAAAATATACGTGCACTCACCTTGGTGGCCTGACAAAGCTAAGTCAGCACGCAACGAATTTTTGATATCCTTTGCATATGAAATAGCTCATAAGATTCACAAGTTATAGTGGTGACCACACAGATGAAAATACGTGAGGAAATAATCTTGATATGAAATAAACCATGATGGGATCTGAATGAATCCATCTAACAGAAGACCAGAATTTTTCAGTGACCAGACCATCCATGAAACGACATAGCATACAAATTTTGGGGTCAAGCCGCAAAATCCAACCTTATTTATGTGCAGTATTCAGGGCAAAGATACATCTTCGCCCCTCGCCGTCGACCTTTGCCCCTTTGCCTTCCTGTAAAGAAATGGAGTACATGGAATCAATAAAAGATAATAGAAAAACGAATTTTAAAAACAACTTTCAAATTTGATGATATTTTAGATCCACCATACCTGCTGCGACTCTGAGCCAAAGTGATCAGCGACACACATGTTATTGCCTAAATCCTGCAGTGCATTAAACTGTCAGTTACAACTCTATTGTCCTGCATCACCATCAAAAGATAATCTTGTGTCATACCTTACCCATCAGAAGTCCCTCTTCATGTCGTTGACGCTTGCCAGAATCAAGCATAACAGGAGGATAGCACTTGAGGCGAGAAGATTATAACCTGAAGTTTTGCACGCAAGTCTAGTCCTACTAAAATCAGTTCTCCCAGCTCCCACATGAACGAATAACTCACCTGCTGCAGTGGAAAATATTTCAGTTGTAGTGCTTGAGAAAAAACATAGATAACGCCAAGTTATGATAAACATACTTGTATTTTTTTGCTAGTCTTTAAATGGTAGACATTGCTATACAAAGACAAAGATAATAATGTACTGATGGACTGCTACCTTCAACACACTGGCACTGTAGCAGCCTTCTTGCAGCATTATTGGTGATTTGGATGTGATTCGCATCGAGAATTGACCTCCTTTGTGCAAGACGCCCTAAAACAGAAGCAGCATTACAAAACCTAACCTAAGGCAATCTATGAAACAAGTGACTCAGAGTGGCACAACACTTGCCTAAAAGATGATACAGACTCGTTAAACCACTGAACCTTGGCGTTCCATTTATTACATGTACCATTCTGGAAAAGATGCTTTTTATCTGCGATTATAAAAATATAAGGCAATTATCAAAACATGGAAGTGCTTTAACCAATGTGAGAATAGATGGCACCTGAACAAATTAGAATGCCTACCCTGTATAAACACAAAATAACAAGCACGGGGATAAACTAAAAGTGAGATATAAGAAGTATTGATCGGCATCCACCCCAAACAAGAAAAGATTGACAGATATTTACCACAAAATTTGACAGGCTTGTCACACCTCTGAATCTATGTTGTAGTAATAATTCTGCCACAAATGCAGCACTTTTGGTTATTTATATATGGGAATACAAAAGGCAAAATGGTTTCAGTTCGACAGAAATTAGACGAACCAGCAACCAACTATTGTGAATGGAATCATACACAATCTAAGAACAGAATTGTCTATTTTGCCGTAATTCCACAGATCTAATGTAAACAAGAGACAAAATTCCAACCAGATCAGTCAATCAACACAAAATGTAACCTGCAGAACACCCTCGTTTTAAATCAAATAGATCCTGGAACAAGCAATAAGTGTATACATCAGTGTACTATGAGAGTTTACCGTAATTAAGGAGCAGTCATGTCAAGGCGGTGCAGTAAGGTTGCATAAAGTATTGAAAAAATGATAGGCGGATCAAGACAAGGGAAAAGGAGAAAACTAAAAGGGGGAAAGAGAAATCACACTCTGGATTACCGGACCCCTCCATCGCGCACCCAGTGCTCAAACGCATGGCCCGCATCACTGAGATACCACAAATCCAGCTCGGGGAAGATCTCATGGCCCTTGTATGCGGATGGAAAAACACAAACCAAATTCGAGGCAATGGCAGATGGAATAGAGAGGAGGTAGATCGTCGATTCCATTCAATGGATCTAGGGTTAGGTTGACATGCTTCGGGAAGTGGATACACGATTTGGTGGTAGGAACTAGGAACGGAGAAACTAAGCAGACAGGTGGTTAGGATCTGAGAGCATCATCAACATCGCTCACCGCTAGTAGGAGATTGGATTGGTGGCGAGGAAAGGAGAGGAGCAGGCAGCAGGATAAGAGATGCGAAGTTCACGGTGAAAAAGAGAAAATCTGGCCGGGAATAAATAAAGGAACAATAGCACGCCAACTGCCTAAAAAAATCTCTACACTTAGCGCGAAACACAAGTTTGTAATGCGCGCAGTTACCAAATGCAATTCGTGTGTTATATATGTATCAGAAAACGAATGCAGTCTGCAACGTATATATCTGTATCTACGATAAAGAATTACAACGCATATGGAGATCGTAGCAGCGTATGTGTTGGTATACGACGGGTTTTCTTGTAGTGGTATTTCTCCGCCATTCCAAAGTAAATTGCTTGAGTGCTACCTTTAAAATTTCTATCCTTTACCTTTACAATATATAGCTCATGGGACAAATAGCTTAAAAACTATTGTGGTATTGAATATGTACTTATGCACTTTATCTCTTATTAAGTTGCTTGTTGTGCGATAACCATGTTTGCAGGGACGCCATCAACTACTCTTTTGTTGAATATCATGTGAGTTGCTATGCATGTCCGTCTTGTCTGAAGTAAGAGAGATCTACCACTTTTATGGTTAGAGCATGCATATTGTTAGAGAAGAACATTGGGCCGCTAACTAAAGCCATGATCCATGGTGGAAGTTTCAGTTTTGGACATATATCCTCAATCTCATATGAGAACATTAATTGTTGCTACATGCTTATGCATTAAAGAGGAGTCCATTATCTGTTGTCTATGTTGTCCCGGTATGGATGCCTAAGTGTTGCGGTCAGAAACCCACCGGCGAGCAGCGACGGGCAACACAGTAGAGCCGGGAACAACCTAGGGCTGCGGCTGGCCCTGGTCCCTCCGAGCGACGGCCCGCAAGGCTTCTGGTATGCACGCGCTGATGCTGGTGCAAGGGCGTGCCACCTGACCTATACCTGGCCAGGAAGGTGATGGATATGCCTCGCTTAGTTTCCTGCAGGGCATACACGTAAACATTAAATACGAGCCTCGATCGGCTCTCAGGTCATCCCGTGAATCGGCTCAGAGAGCCGATCCACCCATGATCCGTACGAGGTGTACGGATATATGGTGGTCATGCTTGATCAAAACAAAGCTAAAACGACCTACTACAATTTAGGGTTTTCACCACATAATCGGAACATCCTACTCGTGATTGAGCCTCGCGGCCACGCACGGTGATCGTAAACCGACCCTAGACAAGGCCTAAAAACCAACACTAGGTTGATCCTCGGAACATCCTGTCTAGGGCTAGCAAATTACACCCTACGCGCCACTTGGATCCTTCAACCCGTTTGTAAGGCCTAACTATGCAGATATTAAACTAATCCTTGTAGAACAAGGAGCAACCATAACGGATCGGATCTACTGAATAACGATCAAGCGTGGTGCCGCCCCTACACCTAAGATAGGTGTAAGGGCGGCTAGACGTCTCAGGGTTGCACGACGATAGCATGGGATATGAAGAACAATGCTAACCCTAAAACGTCTAAGATAACTACGTTGCTCGCCATCAAAAAGGCTTCAGCACGAGCAACGCATGGATAACGAATAAACTTGTACTGCCTATATCGCAAGAAGCGATCTAGGCAGCATGATGCTTACCCGGAAGAAACCCTCAAGACGGGGGAGTTGGCGATGCGCCTAGATTGGTTTGTGGTGAACGTGATTGTTGTTTATTTCATAAACCCTAGATACATATTTATAGTCCGTAGACTTTCTAACGTGGGAGTAGTCCCAACCGGGCATGGGCCAAACTCTAACTAATCGACACGTATCCTACTATGTTACAGATACAAGGGCCAACTTAGCCCAAACTCGTTATTCAAGGCCGATTCACGTATATTCTTCAATGTATAATCTTCAAGCCCATCTTGATCGCGGCCCACCTCTGACTCGGTCAAATTCTGGTGATAACACATGCCCCCTGGTTTTGGAATTGAGAATTCCAAAATCACTCTGCTCTTTCTTCGTCGGGTCATGTCGTGGCAGAACCGTCGCAGTATCCTTCATCATGATGCTTTACCTTCTCAACTTCTCCGCGTGACTTGGCCAATTTTTTTTTCTTTGGGCACCACTTCCTCGGAAACTGCTGTGGCATTGAACTTCCACTATATCGCCTATATTTTAACCGCATCCTGCAGTTCACCTTTTCATCCCCCTCGCATTAGCACTCCAAAAAACCCTCCTGCGCCACCATGTCTTCTTCCTCCTCTGCCTCATCGGGTTTCTCCACCCAGTCCTCCTCCTCCCGCGAGCCGACGCCGGAGCGGAACCCGGAGGAGGCCCACGCGGCCAACATCCGCCGTGCTATCGAAGCCGGGGAGGAATCCAGTCATGATTTCTCCGTCCGGTCCGAGGACGACAAGTCCTCGACCGACGGGGAAAGTGACTTCCGCTTCCTCGCCGATGGGGAAACGGAGGGGGAGAGCGATGACGATCGCTTCTCCTGGGATGACTTCACCTCCCCCGAGGAGGGGGAGGAGGAGGAGGAGGAGGACGACACCTCCTCCGACGAGCCGCCGGCCAAGCGCTTCTGCCCCTGGCCAGGGAACCTCAACGACTTCGACAGCGACGACGACGACGCTGACGAGGAGGACGAGGACAATGAGGGCCCGGCCGGCGGCCGCTGCAGCAGCGATGACGAGCCCGCCGGGAGTAGTGCCGACAGCGGCGACGACGGCGACGACGAGGGCAGCGACGGCCCCTAGATAGGACCCTTAGCATAGGATCAGTAGTAGTAGGATGGGGCAATGTATCCCCTGGGACTTCCTTTTGAGAGCAATCAGCTCTTCGTGTAAGAAATCAGGCCATTAATGAAGAATTTCCTTTAACTTGATTTTGCCGATTTCCCTTATGCTAATTTAGCCGATTTTCCCCTCCTACTGACTTTGCCGATTTTCCCCAACGAGCCGATAGCAACGCACCGGTTCTTCACAATCTACCCTTCAACTCTCCAAATGATGACTTTGAGATCTGGTGGATAACTGTGGGAAACCCATGCCTTTAGGAGAGCTCTAGGACCGTTGGTCCTCTTCTGCAGGAACTAACCACCCTTTTAAAAGGGTTGAGGTTCATTCGGCCGATTCCACTAAAATCGGCTCCCAAGAGTACAGATTCTTCAGGGTCAGCTGCCCCCGAGCCTTAGTTAAGGCGAGAACAGCGGCGAGGACACACAGTTCAGTCAAAGGGGCCTTGAACTCAGGCAATTCTGAGAAAACCACCCCACAGAGCCAGCCCAAACTTGCCACCCGCTGAAAGCCGATGTCGTAGACGAAACATCAATGGCTTAACGAGCACAGACTGCCCTGCATGCCTCTGACAGTACCGCTGAACTGACGACCTTGCACAAGGGGTTAGAAATCCTTGAAGAGAAGGTTTTGGGCTCCAAGATCGTCTCATTGCCGCTGAGGAAGCTCTCAAGGAAGCAGAAGGCCTTGCCTGTGTAATTTGTACTAGAGTCGATGGCTGTGCATCGGCTGTACATCATAAAAAAAATTTTACTGGCCGATTTTCTATCGGCCCCCAATATCTTACTGCGCATGTATCGCACATGTTCATCCGATTAGGTGCCCCCCCCCCCCGAGCCGAATCTGCCAGGTTACTGCGGATATCGGCTCTGTAATTAGCCAAGGCACTGTCTTTGAACGTCGGCTCCATTAGGACTAAAGTTGACTTCTTCCAGCTCACCAGCCGACGTAAAACCACTGCCCATTAGATCGACGTTGAACACAGGCAGATCGTATGTTGAGGATAATTTTGGCCGATTGCTGGAATCGGCCTCCACGTTGATTGAATCGCTTGATGAAGGTTTTGCAATGTTCCTTCATAGATCCTTGGGGCCGATCCCAAAGATCGGCCTCGCCACGTTTCTTCATAGGTTTGCTCTTGCTATACTGTCAGGCCGGTGGCTAAGACCAGCCTAACCCCGTCCTTCGTGACGTCGATGCGCTCGCAGTCGTCTAACTTGATGCCTGAGAGTGGCTCTTGGCCTGCTGCCTCCCAAACGTTCATGTCAGCCGTTGAAATCTCGGCTGAGTCATCTGCATGGACGACCTCTACTTCATCTCCATCCCACTGTATTACGCATTGGTGCATTGTGGATGGAATGCAACAGTTGGCGTGGATCCAATCTCTTCCTAGCAGGACAGCATAGGTGCTCTTGCTATTGACAATAAAGAATGTCGTAGGGATGGTTTTCCTTCCTACGGTCAGATCCACGTTTAGAACACCTTGTGCGTCAGATGCTTGGCCGTTGAAATCGCTCAATGTCACATTGGTCTTGATCAGATCTAGGCTAGAGCGTCCCAACCGACGTAGCATGGAGTATGGCATTATGTTGACTGCCGCTCCGGGGTCCACCAGCATTTTGTTGACAGGCTGCCCATCGATATAACCTCGCAAGTATAGGGCCTTCAGATGCCTGTAGCTTCTTTCTCGTGGCTTCTCAAAGATAACCGGCCGCGGGCCGCAGTCAAGTTGTGCCACAGGTGCTTCGTCTAATCCTGGAGCACTAAACTCCGTCGGAAGGATGAACACCATATTTGTGCCAGCCGATGTTTCATCATCGGCTTTCTTTTGTCTGGGGTGCCACTCTTTCTTTTTTGGCCGCCCTTCTTCGTCCAGGGTTCGCTGAATTTTAGCGGCCAGATCAGGCCGCGCCTTTCTCAACGTGTGCAGGTATAACCTTTCGGCTTCCTCTAGACCACGTAGTCGCTAAACCCTACGCTTTTGGGAACGGCTGAGTCCATCAGGGCACCACCTGGGCCGGTGGTACTTATCCTCTTCTTCATCATCGTCTTCCCATTCCTCGAGCTCTTCTTCTCGAGAGGACTCAGCGTTCTTATTTCGAGGCGGGAGAGGCCCTAGACGCTCGAACACGGACACGTTAGCTGCATCCTTCTTCTTCTGTCTACATTCTGGGCAGTTGCCAATTGTAGGTAATCGGCTCATTCCTGAATCCCAGCAGTGCCTGAAGAAAGGACAGTCCCAGTGTCTATCCACGTCGTCTTGCTTTCTCGCCTTGTCCTTGGCGTGGCGCTCGTATCTCTCCTCGTCGCGCTCCCGCCGACGATGCCTACTGGCGTCCCTAGCCGGGCGATCCCTTTCATCATCGTCGCTGTATCGTCAGCGTTGGTCGTATTGACTCAGGTATTTGTTGAGGAGGTGATCAGAGAGAGGTCGTTGGTATCGTATATTCTTCACTTCTCCCTCTGTGACGTAGCGCTTGCCATCATGCCGGAGCCGATCGCGCGGAGCGGCTTCCTCTGTGTCCTTGCTACGAGAGCAGTTGCCCTCGGCTCCATCCTTACCAGAGTGGTGTCCAGGTCCTACCATGTTGATACTGAACGCGAATCCTGGCTGGCATCCTTCTGGGTAAGTGCACTCCACCATGTTAACGGTGGGGAAGGGGTGTGTGTCGACTTTCATGGCGTACTGGCTGAAAATTAGACGCCCTTGCTCTATCGCCATTTGGATCTGCTGACGCCACACCCTGCAGTCGTTGGTGGGATGGGAGAACGTGTTATGCCATTTGCAGTATGGCTTCCCGTTTAGCTCCTGCACCGTGGGGATCTTGTGGCCTTCGGGTACCTTCAGCTGCTTCTCCTTAAGTAAGAGGTCGAAAATCTGCTCAGCTTTGGTAACGTCGAAGTCAAACCCTCTGGGAGGACCTTGTGGCTGAACCCACTTGCAGGACACGGGCCTTGCCCCCCGAGTCCATTCAGCCACTGCTACTTCTTGATCTCCCGCAGAGCCTTCGTCTTCATCTGCCTCCACCAGGACCACCGCACGCTTGAATTTATCCTGGTATACATCCGGGTGGCGCTATTCATATGCTGACAGCTTCTGCACCATGTGCGCCAGTGAAGGATAGTCTGCTTGAGAGGCCACGTCTGTAACACCCCAAATTTTCAAACAAAGAAAGAAAATGAATTTCCTTTTTCCAAAAATTGGAGCCAACAAAAACTTTTACTCAATTGAGTTTGGTGCATAGAGCTCCTACCCAATTGTTGTGAATTTTGCTTTGATGCTTGTGTAAAGTATTTTGAAATGTTTTCTAAACCCTAACCCTACCTTTCTCAAAATCAAAGAGGAACTTTTAAAAAAAAAAGAAAATAAAACAAATTGTGAGGCATATGTGGGCTAATGGCTAATTCTTCAATAATTGACCTATGCCCTATTTGCTTTACCCAAATGGTTGGAAACCATGAGTAACCCTAACCAACCCCTTTTGAACCCAAAATCATGATCCTTTGGATCAAAGAAAAATGAAGAAAAAGAATAAAGAAATTGCAAAACCCTCACATATGGTTTATGGCCATCTTTGAAAATCCTTAACCTAGGCCATATAAAATTGTGCCAATGGTTGGGAAACTCTTTTAAACTCAAAAGGATCCCTTTTGCATCAAAGAAACCAAAATCAAATCAAAGAAAAATCAAAAACCAAGTACATGTGATAATGGTCACTTTTGACCTTTTTATTATCATACCCACTTTGAGCCCTTTTATTAGGAGATTTCCAAACCAAACCCTACTAACTCTTTGCACCTCATCCAAGACCTCATCAAGGTGAACACTTTTGATGTTGACCACTTTGACCAGAGAGTTGACCATTGCTCACAGTAGTCATGCCAAGTTGCAACATTGAACTCAATTCTAGTTTCTCTCAAAATTTAGAAATTTTGCAAACCAACTCCAAACCTCAAACCAAGACCACCAATGAGTGCCAAACATTATTTAGAACCCATCAATGCAGAAATTTGGTCAAAATCCCACCCATAGGAGACCTTTGCTTGTAGTATATGTGGAGCACATAGAGTAAAAATTAGGGTACAATCCCCCCACCAACCTTGTACTTCCCCTCTCTCCCTCACTTGTACCTCTCTATAGTGAACCTTGTACCCCCAATCACTGCCAATGACCTCACACATCCTTGCCATGATCAACCCCACACACACTATACAAAGTACTTGTCCATGTCACATACAACTTTGGCAATAATTACTTGTACAAGCTTTAGTCCTTTTCAACTAGGATAACCTTGCCAAACCAACTCTTAGCACCTCACCCTAGCAGGCCATGACCACAGAGACAAGGATTTGGCACCCAAATCATCTAGAACACACCATGCCACTCACCATGATCACCCCCTAGTCACACCTGCCCCCAGTACTCTCCAGCCCACCTCACCTTGTCTTTGGAACTCCCTTTTCACTGCTGATCACGATGGACAAGGTCCCGAGCCAGGAGGAAGCCGACAGCGCCCGGAACGTGACGTGGTCACCACGCTCTGGCTCGCCAGCGCGTGCACCAGGACATGCCACGGGCGCCTCAGTACACGCACGCGACCCGCTGACTCTGACCACCTCGCGACCTCTCCTCTCGCCCACAGGGCCGCCATGACCTCAGCAACCTCCTGGACACTGCCATTGGCTCGCCGGCGCCCTGTAGACGACGACACGGTCGACGTCCGCCGCCAGTGTCCACCAGTACACGCTGACCGCCCATCTGCTCTCGTCCACCCCTGTCCTCGCCAGGACACTCGTCGTGACCACCTCGACGTCGCCAACACCTCCCTGACGTCGCCCTGCCCCTTCAGCCACCGTAGCGTCGCATCCATGGTCGACCTGCCCCGCACCCTTGGCCTCTCCTCGCCGCTATAAAAGGGGCACCCCGCGCCTCAAATTGAACACACCTCTCGCCTCCCCTCTTCTCCCTGAGCAGCCCAGCCACCTCGCCTCGCCACATTACCCACCAGATCGCCCCAATCGCTAGCTCACTGCCGCGCTCCGTCGCAGAAGATCGCCGGAGAAAGACGCCGCCCCAGGAGACGCCACCGCTACCAGGCGCTTCGTCATCGTCGACAACGCTGCTGCGCACCTCTCCGGTGACCGCCGGAGCTCCGTCAAGCTCGCCCACCATCCACCGTCGCCGCCAGTAAGCCCTCTCTCGCCGCGGTAGACGACGCACGTAAGCCATCGATCGCCCCTCTAATCCTACGGCCACCATCGCTCCTTCCCGTTTCGGGTTTTAAAACAGGCTGACAGCCTTGCCCCACCTGTCAGCAGGCCCGCTGCGGGCAAGCCACGCTAGCTGGGCTGGCCCAACTATTTTCCCCCTCTGCGGCCCAAACCCTTTCCCGCCTAAGCCCAGCTTTTGAATTTAAACTTAAATCTTTTCAGTTAGTTTTGCTCACAAATGCTTGTTTCAAAATCAAATCTCTTCAAATCTACTGGGCCAAAATTTATGAAATAGGTGTTGTTGGAAAGCTTATGAAAGGCTCCATCCAATGGCACTGGTCTCACCCTGAGTTTTGTTTTAGAATTAAAGTAGCAAAATAAACAAGGCAGAGACTTTTGGGACTTCAAACAATTGTTAAAAATCAACCAAAAATGCTTTTGAGTTGATTCCAACTCCTATAACCCACATTTCACTTGCACTAATTTTTTCTGCAAAAATATGTCATGCCTACTTTGGTTGATCATGGCCTAGTCTAATTAGAGGACTATTTGGCTATTTCTAGTCAAAGATATTGTCCAAAACTATTTGGAAATTTTAAATCTTGTCACAAACATTTCATTATGAGATAGAGACTCTGGTCATTTAGTTCTCATATGAATTGTTTGATGATATTAAATCATCACCATGTTAGGGTTAACATGTATGAGGTGCTCCACCTCATTTAAATCATTTTCTTAAATGATAAGTATGAAGAGGTTGACTTTGGTCAACCTAGGTCATATATTACTCAATTAAATCTTAATGGTATAATTAGAGGAAGTCATTCCTCTAAAAAAGGTAAAGAAGCACCTTAATTAGTATGAGAGGAAATTAGTTCTCTTGAATAAGAAAAAAAACAAATCTATCAACTTGTTTAGTAATGTGTGATGTTAGCTTAGCTTGTGTGACTTATGTTGTGCTTAGTTTAGTATTTAAGATTAGTGTGGTGATTGTATATCTCGTATTCGATTATAGACGCTAGTACCGGAGACTATCAGGAGGAGGAGGTATTCTACCAAGAAGAAGGAGAAGAAGATCACTTTGATCATTTCCCCAACCAAGGCAAGATAATACTCTTGCGAAGTGCAAAGCTCACCATGAGCAAGGCATTACCCATTCTACTTTATGCTTATGATCCTACTTTCCCAGTTTTACTCTACAAGCTTTATTTTACTGTTGTTTTACCAAAGTACTTTTTGATTTATGTTTCATCGAGTCTAGAGTAGCACAAGAGTCCTACCTTAGCCTAGAGCAAGCAAAGCTAAGTTAGCACCCCTCATGATTAGTGCTATTGCTAACAAATAAAACTTGACTACTCTAGATGGGAACTTAGTGAAATGAAGTTGTTTTGAATGAAGTTTGAAAAGTGACTTGAACAAGAGAAGATGGTGATTTTTGATCCAAAACTGATATTGGTTTGGATGCGATACCTTTCCAATTTACAAGTACCCCCACAATACCTGATTATGGGTAGGGCTTAACTGGAAATTTATATATCTTAGTATGGGTTCCCTCTGAACAAGCATCATAGGGGTTATGCCAAGGCTGCCTCCGTTGTTGAGAAATGATGTGAATTGAGGTGAATCGTACGGCCAAGCCCTGTGCAGTTCCCAGGTTGACAGTTGGTCTTCACTCGGGAGGCCAAGCTCATGGGGAGAGGTGCCTATACTAGGGTTTGTAAGTGAAAGGTTATGGTTGATGATCCGCGTACTCGAGTTACGATGATTCGGGGTTATCCCGACGGATGTAATCAAATGTTGTGGCACAAGTGTGCAACCTCTGCAGAGTGTAAACCTATTCGAATAGCCGTGTCCACGGTTACGGACGGTTGGAAAGGCCATACAGTTTCCGGTGTCAGAGTTTTCTTGAAAAGGTTGAATGGTGAAGGGTGACTTGACTTGAATCACAACTGAGTTGTGGGAATGACACTAATGTTCCCACTTGAGTAAGTTAGGCAAATGAAGAGGTTTTGTTTACTAAAGTGCTTATGAAATAAAACTGGCTTTATGCAAATGAACTTAGAGCTTAGAACCCCCTTATTATAGTTGATACCCCTTACCTTGGTATTAGTTTGCGAGTACTTTAAAGTACTAACGGCTTTGTCCCTGGCTATTCAAATGGCCAGACTATGAAGAGGAGTACCAGAACCCGGAAGAAGGACAGCAGGACGTCTACGACAACTAGGATCACTCCTGACGTCAACAGTTGCCTGTGGAATAGATGGACTACTACTACACTACTTCGCTTCCGCTATGTGTTTTGTAATTGATCAATAGATCATCTACTATTGTAATGAGACTGGATCATGTGATCCTTTGTTGTAAGACAATTACGATGTTGTAATGAATGATGTTCTGTGATATCAATCTATTATGTCTCGCAAAAACAATATTCCTGGGATTGCGATGAATGGCATAATAGGCATCTGGACTTAAAAATCCGGGTGTTGACAAGTTGGTATCAGAGCCATTGTTTGACCTTAGGAGACCCTAGTTAGAATGGACGTCTGCAAAACTTAGTTTCAAAACCAAAGAAGTGAATATTTGCGAAAAACTTATTCTCACTCTTATCCTTGAAATCTTTTTCAAAATAAGAAATTCATGCTCTACTTTTTCTTGGTAGCAATATCTAAAATTTTGCACACTGGAATACTTCTCTAAATTACTCCTCCTCTTTGTTCATAGATGGAATACAAATGGGAGTGCTATCAGCTTGGTCACGGAGGAGAACGGAGGTTCGAAAAGGATTTGAAGCAACTAGTGGAATATCTAGGACACCCGTATCCCGAGTTCTTCGGAATACCCCGCAACAATTACTCCGGAGAACCCCCTCGGTGGGAAGTTTCTACTGATCTACGAAGAAAGCTTGGAGCCCCGGTATGGGAAACCATCTGGTTTTCTGTAACGGGAAACACTTGGAAGGAAGGACTAGTCAGAGCTATGCAAGAAGCAATTTCCCGTCTGTGTGGACAAAATGAGAACAATATCAAGAACACTCGCTTCATCTACTACCCAAGACATGATTCCATGGGAAGACCGATGACCGTGCCCCTGCACACGGAGAGGAACCCCTATGTAGCACACCAGGACTTCCGGCTGTACAAAACCCGCAGGGATTTGGACAACGCCCTCGCCTTTCGCCAAGCACATTACCCGTGAAGACGAAGAATCCACCCCGAAGAGTAGTATCACTCAATGCACTATCGTAGGTGTGAGTTGTATCAGGATCCCCTTGTATCGTAGAGCGAATGAATGGTTCTTCAAACCAACGGTGTGTTAGAATTGTGATGTGTGATGCTTGGTATGAATGAAAAAGTGTTGTTGGTGTTTACCCCCACGACACTACTCAAATTTTCAAGTTATGAACTTTTAAAAAAACTTTAAACCAAACAAACCCTAGAAATTTCCCTCTTATCCTATCATCTACCTCAATATTCAGATGGCCCCACCAACCCGCAGCACCAACCAGGAGGCAATGATGCAGATGCTCCAGATGATGATGGCTGACCGGGAAGCCGAGAGAGCTGAACACCAAGCCAACATTGCTGCACTGCAGCAGCTTGCTCAGAACAACAACGGCCATGGAAACCACGACCACCCTGGGTCAAAGCTGAAGAACTTTCAGAACACCAACCCACCCATGTTCAACAAGACTGAAGAGCCCCTAGATGCTGATGACTGGCTCCAGACAATGGAGAACAACCTGGAAGTTGCACAAGTTGAAGACGCCGAGAAAGTACTATTCGCCACCCACTACCTGTCAGGACCTGCACGAGCTTGGTGGACAAGCGCTCGCGCAATGAACGCCGGACAAATGATGACCTGGGAAGACTTCAAGGCCAAATTTAGCAAATACCATGTGCCTCAAGGACTTATCAAGAAAATGAGAGACGAGTTCCGGGAACTCAAACAAGGAAAGATGTCCGTGGTGGAATACCGCGACAGGTTCCTCACCCTGTCAAGGTACGCCCCGGATGAGACCGACACCAACGAGAAGAGAAAGGAAAGATTTCTGAACGGACTGCATGATGAAATGCAAACTGTGTTAGTGAACATTCCGTTCGCTGACCTCGAAGCCCTAGCAGACTCAGCCATTCAGATGGAAGGGAAGCTGCATCAAGCCAACGAGAACCGCAAGAGAAGAATGATGAACCAGAATGGGCCCAACAATGCCCAGAAGTACCGTAACAACTCCTCTGGAGGATTCACCCCAAGATACAACAAGCCCACTGCTCAGACATATCGCCCCAACTACACCAACAACAACGGAGGACCCCCGAAGCCCGGAGGCAACAACAACAACAGCAACAACCACATCAACACCAATCCCAACCCCAATGGAAACAACAACACCAACCCTGGCCCACGAACTGGAAGCAATGCCATCCCCGTCACCCCGAAGGACAAGTCAACAATAACCTGCTATGAATGTGGCACTGTGGGCCACTACTCCAATGAATGCCCCAAGAAGCTTGCAAAGATTGCCCCCAATACCACTGCACCTGCCCAGCAACAACGTCGCTTCGCCGCCAGAAGGAACCAGAACAACCCCAACGGCCGCCTCTACCACATGAATGCAACAGAAGCACCAGAAGCACCTCAGGCCATGACAAGTATGTTTTCCTGTTAAATCCAAGTGCTCAATCTCTCTTAGGAACCTAACTTTTCTTAAAATCTCGGGACGAGATTTGTTTAAGGGGGAAGGGTTTGTAACACCCCAAATTTTCAAACAAAGAAAGAAAATGAATTTCCTTTTTCCAAAAATTGGAGCCAACAAAAACTTTTACTCAATTGAGTTTGGTGCATAGAGCTCCTACCCAATTGTTGTGAATTTTGCTTTGATGCTTGTGTAAAGTATTTTGAAATGTTTTCTAAACCCTAACCCTACCTTTCTCAAAATCAAAGAGGAACTTTTAAAAAAAAAGAAAATAAAACAAATTGTGAGGCATATGTGGGCTAATGGCTAATTCTTCAATAATTGACCTATGCCCTATTTTCTTTACCCAAATGGTTGGAAACCATGAGTAACCCTAACCAACCCCTTTTGAACCCAAAATCATGATCCTTTGGATCAAAGAAAAATGAAGAAAAAGAATAAAGAAATTGCAAAACCCTCACATATGGTTTATGGCCATCTTTGAAAATCCTTAACCTAGGCCATATAAAATTGTGCCAATGGTTGGGAAACTCTTTTAAACTCAAAAGGATCCCTTTTGCATCAAAGAAACCAAAATCAAATCAAAGAAAAATAAAAAACCAAGTACATGTGATAATGGTCACTTTTGACCTTTTTATTATCATACCCACTTTGAGCCCTTTTATTAGGAGATTTCCAAACCAAACCCTACTAACTCTTTGCACCTCATCCAAGACCTCATCAAGGTGAACACTTTTGATGTTGACCACTTTGACCAGAGAGTTGACCATTGCTCACAGTAGTCAAGCCAAGTTGCAACATTGAACTCAATTCTAGTTTCTCTCAAAATTTAGAAATTTTATAAACCAACTCCAAACCTCAAACCAAGACCACCAATGAGTGCCAAACATTATTTAGAACCCCTCCATGCAGAAATTTGGTCAAAATCCCACCCATAGGAGACCTTTGCTTGTAGTATATGTGGAGCACATAGAGTAAAAATTAGGGTACAATCCCCCCACCAACCTTGTACTTCCCCTCTCTCCCTCACTTGTACCTCTCTATAGTGAACCTTGTACCCCCAATCACTGCCAATGACCTCACACATCCTTGCCATGATCAACCCCACACACACTATACAAAGTACTTGTCCATGTCACATACAACTTTGGCAATAATTACTTGTACAAGCTTTAGTCCTTTTCAACTAGGATAACCTTGCCAAACCAACTCTTAGCACCTCACCCTAGCAGGCCATGACCACAGAGACAAGGATTTGGCACCCAAATCATCTAGAACACACCATGCCACTCACCATGATCACCCCCTAGTCACACCTGCCCCCAGTACTCTCCAGCCCACCTCACCTTGTCTTTGGAACTCCCTTTTCACTGCTGATCACGATGGACAAGGTCCCGAGCCAGGAGGAAGCCGACAGCGCCCGGAACGTGACGTGGTCACCACGCTCTGGCTCGCCAGCGCGTGCACCAGGACATGCCACGGGCGCCTCAGTACACGCACGCGACCCGCTGACTCTGACCACCTCGCGACCTCTCCTCTCGCCCACAGGGCCGCCATGACCTTAGCAACCTCCTGGACACTGCCATTGGCTCGCCGGCGCCCTGTAGATGACGACACGGTCGACGTCCGCCGCCACTGTCCGCCAGTACACGCTGACCGCCCATCTGCTCTCGTCCACCCCTGTCCTCGCCAGGACACTCGTCGTGACCGCCTCGACGTCGACAACACCTCCCTGACGTCGCCCTGCCCCTTCAGCCACCGTAGCGTCGCATCCATGGTCGACCTGCCCCGCACCCTTGGCCTCTCCTCGCCGCTATAAAAGGGGCACCCCGCGCCTCAAATTGAACACACCTCTCGCCTCCCCTCTTCTCCCTGAGCAGCCCAGCCACCTCGCCTCGCCACATTACCCACCAGATCGCCCCAATTGCTAGCTCACTGCCGCGCTCCGTCGCAGAAGATCGCCAGAGAAAGACGCCGCCCCAGGAGACGCCACCGCTACCAGGCGCTTCGTCATCGTCGACAACGCTGCTGCGCACCTCTCCGGTGACCGCCGGAGCTCCGTCAAGCTCGCCCACCGTCCACCGTCGCCGCCAGTAAGCCCTCTCTCGCCGCGGTAGACGACGCACGTAAGCCGTCGATCGCCCCTCTAATCCTACGGCCACCATCGCTCCTTACCGTTTCGGGTTTTAAAACAGGCTGACAGCCTTGCCCCACCTGTCAGCAGGCCCGCTGCGGGCAAGCCACGCTAGCTGGGCTGGCCCAACTATTTTCCCCCTCTGCGGCCCAAACCCTTTCCCGCCTAAGCCCAGCTTTTGAATTTAAACTTAAATCTTTTCAGTTAGTTTTGCTCACAAATGCTTGTTTCAAAATCAAATCTCTTCAAATCTACTGGGCCAAAATTTATGAAATAGGTGTTGTTGGAAAGCTTATGAAAGGCTCCATCCAATGGCACTGGTCTCACCCTGAGTTTTGTTTTAGAATTAAAGTAGCAAAATAAACAAGGCAGAGACTTTTGGGACTTCAAACAATTGTTAAAAATCAACCAAAAATGCTTTTGAGTTGATTCCAACTCCTATAACCCACATTTCACTTGCACTAATTGTTTCTGCAAAAATATGTCATGCCTACTTTGGTTGATCATGGCCTAGTCTAATTAGAGGACTATTTGGCTATTTCTAGTCAAAGATATTGTCCAAAACTATTTGGAAATTTTATGAGAGTGTTTATCTCATTTAAATCTTGTCACAAACATTTCATTATGAGATAGAGACTCTGGTCATTTAGTTCTCATATGAATTGTTTGATGATATTAAATCATCACCATGTTAGGGTTAACATGTATGAGGTGCTCCACCTCATTTAAATCATTTTCTTAAATGATAAGTATGAAGAGGTTGACTTTGGTCAACCTAGGTCATATATTACTCATTAAAGAAATTAAATCTTAATGGTATAATTAGAGGAAGTCATTCCTCTAAAAAAGGTAAAGAAGCACCTTTATTAGTATGAGAGGAAATTAGTTCTCTTGAATAAGAAAAAAAACAAATCTATCAACTTGTTTAGTAATGTGTGATGTTAGCTTAGCTTGTGTGACTTATGTTGTGCTTAGTTTAGTATTTAAGATTAGTGTGGTGATTGTATATCTCGTATTCGATTATAGACGCTAGTACCGGAGACTATCAGGAGGAGGAGGTATTCTACCAAGAAGAAGGAGAAGAAGATCACTTTGATCATTTCCCCAACCAAGGCAAGATAATACTCTTGCGAAGTGCAAAGCTCACCATGAGCAAGGCATTACCCATTCTACTTTATGCTTATGATCCTACTTTCCCAGTTTTACTCTACAAGCTTTATTTTACTGTTGTTTTACCAAAGTACTTTTTGATTTATGTTTCACTGAGTCTAGAGTAGCACAAGAGTCCTACCTTAGCCTAGAGCAAGCAAAGCTAAGTTAGCACCCCTCATGATTAGTGCTATTGCTAACAAATAAAACTTGACTACTCTAGATGGGAACTTAGTGAAATGAAGTTGTTTTGAATGAAGTTTGAAAAGTGACTTGAACAAGAGAAGATGGTGATTTTTGATCCAAAACTGATATTGGTTTGGATGCGATACCTTTCCAATTTACAAGTACCCCCACAATACCTGATTATGGGTAGGGCTTAACTGGAAATTTATATATCTTAGTATGGGTTCCCTCTGAACAAGCATCATAGGGGTTATGCCAAGGCTGCCTCCGTTGTTGAGAAATGATGTGAATTGAGGTGAATCGTACGGCCATGCCCTGTGCAGTTCCCAGGTTGACAGTTGGTCTTCACTAGGAGGCCAAGCTCATGGGGAGAGGTGCCTATACTAGGGTTTGTAAGTGAAAGGTTATGGTTGATGATCCGCGTACTGAGTTACGATGATTCGGGGTTATCCCGACGGATGTAATCAAATGTTGTGGCACAAGTGTGCAACCTCTGCAGAGTGTAAACCTATTCGAATAGCCGTGTCCACGGTTACGGACGGTTGGAAAGGCCATACAGTTTCCGGTGTCAGAGTTTTCTTGAAAAGGTTGAATGGTGAAGGGTGACTTGACTTGAATCACAACTGAGTTGTGGGAATGACACTAATGTTCCCACTTGAGTAAGTTAGGCAAATGAACAGGTTTTGTTTACTAAAGTGCTTATGAAATAAAACTGGCTTTATGCAAATGAACTTAGAGCTTAGAACCCCCTTATTATAGTTGATACCCCTTACCTTGGTATTAGTTTGCGAGTACTTTAAAGTACTCACGGCTTTGTCCCTGGCTATTCAAATGGCCAGACTATGAAGAGGAGTACCAGAACCCGGAAGAAGGACAGCAGGACGTCTACGACAACTAGGATCACTCCTGACGTCAACGATTGCTCGTGGAATAGATGGACTACTACTACACTACTTCGCTTCCGCTATGTGTTTTGTAATTGATCAATAGATCATCTACTATTGTACTGAGACTGGATCATGTGATCCTTTGTTGTAAGACAATTACGATGTTGTAATGAATGATGTTCTATGATATCAATCTATTATGTCTCGCAAAAACAATATTCCTGGGATTGCGATGAATGGCATAATAGGCATCTGGACTTAAAAATCCGGGTGTTGACAACGTCCTTGATCGGTGATGCAAGACCCACCACCGCCAACTCGACTGCTTCTTTTTCAGTCACACGAGCCGAATAGCATCGGTTCCTAACGGTCCTGAAGCGCTGGACGTACTCTGACACCGTTTCTCCGCGCTTCTGACGTACTTGTGCCAGATCGGCAAGGCCAGCCTCGGAAGCGTCTGAGTGATACTGCGTGTGGAACTGCTCTTCCAACTGCTTCCAAGTCCGGATTGAGTCTGGTGGCAGTGATGTGTACCACCCGAAAGCCGATCCTGTGAGGGACTGTGCGAAGAACCTCACGCGCAGCTCATCTGATGCTGAGATCGTGCCCAGCTGTGCCAAATATCGGCTCACATGCTTGATGGAGCTGGCACCATCTGATCCATTAAACTTGGAGAAATCAGGGAGCCGATATTTGGGTGGTAGCGGGATCAACTCGTACGCATTGGGGTACGGCTTGGAATAGCCGATTGTCCTCCTCTTCGGCACCATGCCGAACTGGTCTCTCAGGATGGTACTGATCTAATCCACGGTGCTGGCTGTAGGAGTCGAACTCTGAAGGTTTGCCGGAGTGGCATACTTAGCCAGCCATGCTTGCTTTTCCAGCTCTGAGCCAACTGCAGGAGCTGAGCTCTGGAGGTTTGTCGGAGTGGCATACTTAGCTAGCCACGTCTGCTTCTCAAGATCTGTCCCCGAAGTTCCTCCTGCTGTTCCAGAAGTCCCCGCTGTCGCAGTCTGGTTTGTGAGCGCCCAGCTACTGCAGTCTGGCACGTATGTGCACGTGTATCCATGAGGGATCTCCTTAGGCGCTTCATGCAAGAACTGGTAGTCACTAGGATCACCACCGATCTTGTAGACGACGTATGCCTGTGAATTCGGCACTTCTGGTGATGCTAGCGCGAATGGCAACGGTGGACGGGACTGGAGTGGTATTTCTCCTTGATGAGTCCCGAGAGCTGGTCCTGACGGAGAGTACTGATGCCTCATGATCTCCTGGATTACCCGAAGAGCGACACGCTCTAGAGTGTTCACCAGGCTCTCAGAATGGCGGTGCAGCGAGTGCGCTACCATGAAGTTGATCTCCTGACGCAGGGACCTGGTGCGTTCTTCCGATGGGGTGGACAGGTCCACCCCATCAAGTGCGCCTTCAGGGTTGAACCCTTTCCACCTGACGCCATGTGAGCGGGTTCGGTGAAAAGAGCCGATGAGGTCGGCTTCGAGGAGTGCTCTGACCTCGTCGTACTTCTTCTTGAGCTCCTCGGTCAGGTCGTCGTACGTGACTGGCGTGCCTTCCGCCATCTCAGATGTAGATGGCGATGGGGTTGTTGTCGAAGATTGTCCCACCGGGCGTGCCAGAAGGTGTTGCGGTCAGAAACCCACCGGCGAGCAGCGACGGGCAACACAGTAGAGCCGGGAACAACCTAGGGCTGCGGCTGGCCCTGGTCCCTCCGAGCGATGGCCCGCAAGGCTTCTGGTATGCACGCGCCGATGCTGGTGCAAGGGCGTGCCACCTGACCTATACCTGGCCAGGAAGGTGATGGATGTGCCTCGCTTAGTTTCCTGCAGGGCATACACGTAAACATTAAATACGAGCCTCGATCGGCTCTCAGGTCATCCCGTGAATCGGCTCAGAGAGCCGATCCACCCATGATCCGTACGAGGTGTACGGATATATGGTGGTCCTGCTTGATCAAAACAAAGCTAAAACGACCTACTACGATTTAGGGTTTTCACCACATAATCGGAACATCCTACTCGTGATTGAGCCTCGCGGCCACGCACGGTGATCGTAAACCGACCCTAGACAAGGCCTAAAAACCAACACGAGGTTGATCCTCGGAACATCCTGTCTAGGGCTAGCAAATTACACCCTACGCGCCACTAGATCCTTCAACCCGTTTGTAAGGCCTAACTATGCAGATATTAAACTAATCCTTCTAGAACAAGGAGCAACCATAACGGATCGGATCTACTGAATAACGATCAAGTGGGGTGTCGTCCCTACACCTAAGATAGGTGTAAGGGCGGCTAGACGTCTCAGGGTTGCACGACGATAGCATGGGATATGAAGAACAATGCTAACCCTAAAACATCTAAGATAACTACGTTGCTCGCCATCAAAAAGGCTTCAGCACGAGCAACGCATGGATAACGAATAAACTTGTACTGCCTAGATCGCAAGAAGCGATCTAGGCAGCATGATGCTTACCCGGAAGAAACCCTCAAGACGGGGGAGTTGGCGATGCGCCTATATTGGTTTGTGGTGAACGTGATTGTTGTTTATTTCATAAACCCTAGATACATATTTATAGTCCGTAGACTTTCTAACATGGGAGTAGTCCCAACCGGGCACGGGCCAAACTCTAACTAATCGACACGTATCCTACTATGTTACAGATACAAGGGCCAACTTAGCCCAAACTCGTTATTCAAGGCCGATTCACGTATATTCTTCAATGTATAATCTTCAAGCCCATCTTGATCGCGGCCCACCTCTGACTCGGTCAAATTCTGGTGATAACACTAAGTTGAGAATAACCAAAAGCGAGAAATCCAATGCGAGCTTTCTCCTTAGACCTTTGTACAGGCGGCATGGAGGTACCCCATTGTGACACTTGGTTAAAACATGTGTATTGTAATGATCCGGTAGTCCAAGCTAATTAGGACAAGGTGCGGGCACTATTAGTATACTATGCATGAGGCTTGCAACTTGTAAGATATAATTTACATAACTCATATGCTTTATTACTACCGTTGACAAAATTGTTTCTTGT
This sequence comes from Lolium rigidum, assembly GCF_022539505.1. Lineage (NCBI taxonomy): Eukaryota > Viridiplantae > Streptophyta > Magnoliopsida > Poales > Poaceae > Lolium > Lolium rigidum. The sequence goes on from NC_061511.1 coordinate 40,847,712, forward strand.
TTTTAAAATAAAAGCTCTAGCACAAATATAGCAATCGATGCTTTCCTCTTTGAAGGACCTTTCTTTTACTTTTATGTTGAGTCAGTTCACCTATTTCTCTCTACCTCAAGAAGCAAACACTTGTGTGAACTGTGCATTGATTCCTACATACTTGCATATTGCACTTGTTATATTACTTTACATTGACAATATCCATGAGATATACATGTTACAAGTTGAAAGCAACCGCTGAAACTTAATCTTCCTTTGTGTTGCTTCAATGCTTTCTACTTCGAATTATTGCTTTATGAGTTAACTCTTATGCAAGACTTATTGATGCTTGTCTTTAAGTACTATTCATGAAAAGTCTTTGCTTTATGATTCAGTTGTTTACTCATGTCATTTTGTTATCACCAGAATTTGACCGAGTCAGAGGTGGGCCACGATTGGGATAGACTTGAAGATATACATGAAAGGAAGAACAAGAATTGGCCTTATACACGAAGTGGGGCTGAATGGCCCATGTATCTGTAATATAGTAGATCGTATCTTAGATTAAAAGTTAGAGTTTTACTCGTGCACGGTTAGGTGCACGTCCGAATTAGAAAGTCCCCTGGACTATAAATATGTATCTAGGGTTTATGGAATAAACAACAACTCACGTTCAACCCAAAACAAACCAATCTCGGCGCATCGCCAACTCCTTCGTCTCGAGGGTTTCAATCAGGTAAGCGACATGCTGCCTAGATCGCATCTTGCGATCTAGGCAGCACAAGCTCCACGTTGTTCATGCGTTGCGCGTACTGAAGCGTCTTTGATGGCGCGCAACGTAGTTATCATAGATGTGTTAGGGTTAGCATAGTTCTTCGTATAACATGCTTACGTAGTGCAACCCTTGCATGTCTAGCCGCCCTCACGCCTATCTCGGTGTGGGGGCGGCACCCTGCTTGTTCATCATTTAGTAGATCTGATCCGTTACGATTGCTCCTTGTTATGCAAGGATTAGTTTAATATCTGCAATAGTTAGGCCTTACAAAGGGGGGGAGGATCCAGCGGCACGTAGGGTGGCGTTCGCAAGTCCTAAACAGGATGTTCCGAGGATCAACATTCATGTTGGTTTTTAGGCCTTGTTTAGGATCGGCTTACGTTCACCGTGCGTGGCCGCGAGGCCCAACCTGGAGTAGGATGATCCGATTATGCGGTGAAAACCCTAAATCGTCGTAGATCTCATTAGCTTTATCTTGATCAAGCAGGATCACCAAGTATTCGTGCACCCCGTACGAATCATGGGTGAATCGGCTCTTTGAGCCGATTCACGAGATAACCTGAGAGCCGATCGAGGCTCGTATTTAATGTTTACGTGTATGCCATGCAGGAAACTAAGCGAGGCATCCCCATCACCTTCCCGACCGGGTATAGGTCAGGTGGCACGCCCTTGCACTTCGCATCGCCGCGTGTGACCAGAAGAGCATTGCGGGCCGTCGCTCGGAGGGGTCTCAGCCAGCCGCAGCTCTAGGCTCTTCCCGGCTCTACTAGTGTTGACAGGCCGCTGCCCGCCGGTGGGTTTTGGCAGTCAACACATTCTGGCACGCCCGGTGGGACAATCGTCTACATCAACCACATCGCCATCTACATCTGAGATGGCGGACGGCACGCCAGTCACCTACGAGGAGTTGCCTGACGAGCTCAAGAAGAGATATGACGAGATCAAGGTCACCCTCGAAGCCGACCTCATCGGCTCTTTTCGCAGAACCCGTTCCCATGGCATCGGATGGAAGGGATTCTCACCGCAAGGTGCACTCGATGGGATAGATCTCTCCGCCCGTCGGAGGAACGCACCGGGGCCTACGGCAGGAGATCAACTACTTGGTGGCTCACTCGCTACACCGCCACTCGAAAACTTGGTCAACGTGTTGGAGCGTCTCGCTCGCGCGTGATCCAGGAGATCATGAGCCACCGGCACTCGCCGTCGGGACCAGCTCTCGGGACGCATCAAGGAGAGTTGCCACTCCAGTCCCGTCCACCGCTGCCATATGCGTTGGCAGCACCAGCTGAAGTGCCGGCTACACCGGCATTCGTCGTCTACAAGATCGGTGGTGACCCTAGTGACTACCAGTTCTTGGCTGAGGCGCCTAAGGAGATCCCTCAAGGATACGCGTGCACGTATGTGCCAGATTGTGGCAACTGGCCACTCTCAAACCAGGCCACAACGTCAGGGACTCCGGCGCAAACAGGAGGAAGGTCAGCGACAGAGCTTGAGAAGCAGACGTGGCTAACTAAGTACGCCACTCCGACGAAACTCCCGAGCCCAGCTCCTGCAGTTGGCTCAGAGCTGGAAAAGCAAACATGGCTGGCTAAGTACGCCACCCCGGTGAATCTTCAAAGTGCAACGCCTGCAGCCAGCACAGCGGATCAGATCAGTACCATACTGAGAGACCAGTTCGGCATGGTGCCGAAAAGGAGGGCAATCGGCTATTCCAAGCCGTACCCCGACGAGTACGAGATGATCCCGCTGCCACCTAAATATCGGCTCCCTGACTTCTCCAAATTCGGTGGATCGGATGGCTCCAGCTCCATCGAGCACATCGGCCGATATTTGGCGCAACTAGGACCGGCTTCAGTGTCGGATCAGCTACGCGTGAGGCTCTTTTCCCAGTCCCTCACGGGATCGGCTTTTGGGTGGTACACCTCTTTGCCAGCAAACTCCATCCAGTCTTGGAAGCAATTGGAAGAACAGTTCCATATGCAATACCATTCAGAAGCTTCCGAGTCTAGCATTGCCGATCTAGCACAACTACGTCAGAAGCGTGGAGAAACGGTGACAGAGTACATCCGGCGCTTCAGAATCTTAGGAACCGATGTTATTCGGTTCGTATAACTGAAAAGGAAGCAGTCGAGTTGGCAGTAGCTGGCCTTGCAACACAGCTCAAGGACATGGCCTCCCAAGCAGATTATCCCTCGCTGGCGCACATGGTTCAGAAACTATCAGCATATGAACAGCGCCACCAGAGGAAGGTGAAGTGCCTGCGGGAGACCAAGAAGTAGCAGTGGCTGAGTGGACTCGGGGAGGAACCCCCGTGTCCTGCAAATGGGTAAAGCCACCAGGGCCGCCCAGGGGATTTGATTTTGACGTGACCAAGACTGAACAAATCTTCGACCTCCTGCTCAAGGAGAAACAGTTGACGATTCCTGAAGGTCTCAAGTTCCCCACGGCGCAAGAGCTAAATGGAAAGCCGTACTGCAAATTCCACAACTCGCTTTCCCATGCCACCAACGACTGCAGGGTGTGGCGTCAGCACATCCAAGCGGCGATAGAGAAGGGGCGTTTAATTTTCAACCAGTACGCCATGAAGGTAGACACTCAGCCCTTCCCCGCCGTTAACATGGTAGAAGTCATCTACCCCGAGGGCTGCCAGCCAGGTCCCACGTTCAGCATCAACATGGTAGGACCTGGGAACCACTCTGGCAAAGATGGAGATGAGGGCAGCTGCTCTCATAGCAAGGACACGGAGGAGGCCGCTCCACGCGATCGGCTCCATCATGATGGCAAGCGCTACGTCACAGAGGGAGGAGTGAAGAACATAAGATATCAACGACCCCTCTCTGATCACCTTCTCAACAAATATGTGAGTCAGTATGACCAACGCCGACGGTCCAACTATGATGATGAAGGAGATCGTCTGGCTAGAGAAGCCAGAAGACATCGTCGGCAGGATCGCGATGAAGAGGAGCACGAGCGCTGTGCCACGGACACATCAAGGGAGCAAGATGACAACGCCAGACACTGGGACTGCCCTTTCTTCAGACACTGCTGGGATTCAGGAATGAGCCGATTGCCCACAATCGGCAACTGCCGTAATGCAACCAGAAGAAGAAGGAGGCAGCCAACGTGTCTGTGTTCAAGCGCCTAGGGCCTCTCCCGTCACAAAGCAAACGCGCTGAGTCACCTCGTTGGGCAGATCTTGAGGATTCCGAAGATGAGGGACTAGAAGAAGAAGAAGACAGGTACCACCGTCCAAGGTGGTGCCCTGACGGACTCAGCCGTTCACAAAAGCGCAGGGTTCAACGTTTGCGCGGCCTGGAGGAAGCCGAAAGGTTATACCTGCATACGCTAAGGAAGGCACGGCCTGATCTGGCTGCAAAGGTTCAGCGAGCCCTGGATGAAGAGGGTCGTCCACGGAAAATGGAGTGGCGCCCCAAACAAAGGAGAGCCGATGATGAAACATCGGCTGGCACGAACATGGTGTTCATCCTCCCTTCAGAGTTCAGTGCTCCAGGGTTAGATGAGACATCCGTGGCACAACTTGACTGCGGCCCACGGCCGGTTATCTTTGAGAAGCCACGAGATAAGAGCTACAGGCATCTGAAGGCCCTATACTTGCAAGGATATATCGATGGGAGGCCTGTAAATAAGATGCTGGTAGACACCGGAGCGGCAGTTAACATCATGCCGTACTCTATGCTACATCGGCTGGGACGCTCTAGCTCGGATCTAATCAAGACCAACGTGACATTGAGCGATTTCAACGGCCAAGCGTCTGAGGCACAAGGAGTTCTGAACGTGGACCTGACCGTAGGAAGGAAAACTATCCCTACAACATTCTTTATCGTTGATAGCACGAGCAGTTATGCTGTGCTGCTGGGAAGAGATTGGATCCACGCCAACTGCTGTATCCCCTCCACGATGCACCAATGCATAATACAGTGGGATGGAGATGAGGTAGAGGTCGTCCAAGCCGACGACTCAGCCGAAATTTCAACGGCTGACATGAACGCATGGGAAGCAGCAGGCCAAGAACCCCTCTCAGGCATCAACTTGGACGATTGCGAGCGCATCGATGTGACAAAGGGAAGGGTTAAGCTGGTTTTATCCACTGGCCTGACCATGTAGTTGAAGGGAAGCGATGTGCAACTTGGCGAGGCTGATCCTTGTGATCGGCCCCAAAGGTCTATGAAGGGACATTACAGAACCTTCAGTCAGCGCTCCAATCATTATGGAGGCCGATCCCAGCAATCGGCCAAAATTATCCTCACCACATGTTCTGCTTGTGTTCACCCTCGACCCTATCAGGAGCCGACGTGCGAATTACAGAGCCGATATCTGCCATTCTTTAACAGATTTGGCTCGGGGGGGCACCTAAACATGGGAACAGAAGCAGGGGTACATGTGTGCAGTGAAATACTGGGGGCCGATAGGAGAGAATCGGCCGGTAAAAAAAAAAAATTTGCTTCGAGCCAATCCGGGTTCCTGTACCGTTTTGTCAAGGATTTTGTAACATCTCAAGTTTCAACAATAATAAACAAGAAAGAGAAATTCCCCAAACTCAAATTTTGCAATTAACAAAAACTTTTTCTATGCATATAGTGCCACATATAGATAAATGCATTTGAGTGATATTCTTTTGTGCAATTGCCATGATGAGTGCTAGTATGTGTAAACCTTGCTATGTGAACCCTAACCAAGTTCACTAAACCCTAAATTGGGGAGAAATAAAGAAATTGGGAAAAACCCCTCTCTCACTCACATACACTCTATGTAAATTAACCAATCCTCAACCAAGGCCAAGTTTGCTTGCTCCCTTGCTTCTAAAATACTTCAATGTGATAAACTAACACAATTGCATCCTTGGATCAAGAATCAAATCAAAAGAAATCAAGATTTCATCACACATGTGATAATGGTCACATCTCACAAAAATATTTTCTTCACCTCTTTACCCCTCTCGTTTTTCTCAAATCTTAAACTAAGCAAGGTCAACTAAAGCCAGGTCATCAAAGACCATGTCAAGGTGAGAAACTTTGATGTTGACCACCCTCCCTAAAGTTGACTAGGTTGACCAGAATAAGAGGGCAAAGAGGGAACCCGAGAGAGAGAAGAAGATCACCCCAAATTTTGAAAACTTGCAAATCAATTCCAAATTGAGTGCCACCACCACCAATACATCCCAACATTTATATAAATGAGTTTCACCAAAAAGATTTTCAAAATTTGAAAGAAAGTTTCTTGCGGCCATTTGGTCGAACAGGTGGCAGGCAGCATCTAGACTAAGTGATACATGCTATTATCCAGCAGTTTTGACCCTAAATCACTTTGGCAAAGTGATCATCAGCCTCCCCTACACCCCCTGCCTCTAGCCCAGTACTTGCATGGCTGATTAAAGTGGAGGAGAAACCCTAGAACATGCTAAACAATGCCATGCCGGCCACCTTTGGCACCCATCTCCCTGGCCACTCCCTCGTCGTTTCTCCATGTCCTCGAGCATCCCTGATACATAAGGATCACGCCCGTACCACTGGATCGATCGCCACCGCACGGCACCGCCCGGAACGCCCGTGTCCAAACCTTGCCGGAAGTGCCAGCCGGCGTGGTGATCACGCCCGGACGCGCAAGGACGTCGTCCACTTGCACGCCACCGTCCTCGCCCCGCATCCCTACCTCCGGAACGAGAACCGCCTCTACTCCCTCTACCCGCTAGACATGCTCAAGCACGCGCAGAGGCCTTGTCGCCGTCGTCCTCGCCGGCGAGTACCGCGGGTACCGCCACACTCATCACACGCGCCCGAGCGATCCCATCTCCCTTTTTCTGCGCCAGCTACTCCTTGAGCATCTCCAGGACAAGGCCTACACGCTCCCGTCCTTCGCTTGCCCTTTCGCTCGCCGGAAACGCCACGCCATGGCCGCGCCCTTGCAGCACCCCGCGGCACCCCTCGCCGCTATAAATAGAGGCCCTCCCAGCAAGCTCCTCTCACACCACTCGACTCCCCTCTCACCACTGATCATCCTCACCACCTTAGTTCGTTCGATTGCCACCGGAGGAGGAGCAATTTCAAGATCGGAGCCGCCGGGGGACGCAGCTCACCGTCGACGATTGGCGCCACCCCAAGCGCCGCCGCTGCTCCCAACCTCTTCCCCATCGACTACACCTTCACCGCGCTTACTGCCTGAGTCCTGCATCAGCCTGGTAGGCTCCCCGACCCCCTACTGCCGCCGTGCCCTCGTCGGAATCCCATCGGTGACGACGACGCTCCCCAGCCGTAGATCTCTGTTCTAATCCTACGGCCATTCTTTCGCGTACCGCTTCGCTGAGTTAAGAGGCGCCGACAGGTGGCCCCCACCCTGTCAGCGCGGCCCGAGCGCGCCAGCCGCGTGTTGGGCTGCGAAGTGCTGCCGAATTTCGTTTTGGCCCATTAACTTTTCCCGCCTAGCCCACCAATTCAAATCCAGTTTATTCTTTATCCAAATTTTGCTCTGCTGAATGTTTAGTAAAATTTGAATAGTTTGAATTCTACTAAACCAAATCTAGCAAACTTTATACCGTTGGAAAGCCCATGAATTTACCCATCCAATGCCACTGGCCCCATCTCCATTTTCGTTATAAATTTAATTTGACAAAAAAGACAAGACAGGGACTTTTGCACTTTCAAACTTTATTTAAAATTCAACCAAAATAGATTTTGAAGTAATTCCAATTCTAATAAATCACAAATGATGTCCTCTAATTGATTATGCAATAACATAGCCCTGTTGTTTATATGATCATGGACTAGATCAAATAAAATGGCTATGTAGTCATTTCTAGAGCTTTTTAAAGTGGAATTCAAACTCAACCCTAATGTGAGATTTCCCTCTCATTTAAATTTTGATCCTAAGTACTAATAACCAGGGGGAATGACTTAGGCTAATGAACCCTTGAGAATTATTACTTAGAGATTTTAATTCATTTAAATGTTAAGTTTTTAAAACTATGTGAAGTGTAACACTCCAATTAAATTGAACTCACATATAATAGATATGAAATGTTGACTTTGGGTCAACCTATATTTCATACCTTATTATTATATGAAGAGATTAAATCTTAATAAGAGGTAATGAAAAGGAATGTTTTCTTTTAAAGATCTACATACCAAATTTAAGATTTAGGAATAATGAGAGGAAATTATTTTTCTCCTAATTAATAATTCATCAAATAACCCACCATGCCATGTTTGATTGATGATAGGACTAGTGTGTGAAATATTTTGAGTGCCTCTAGTTTAGCATGTGAGCTTGGTTTAGTATTTATACCTCGTATTCGTATATAGACGCTAGTAACGAGGAATACCAAGAAGAGGAAGGCTACTCTCAGGAAGAAGAAGAGAACTTCGATAACTACCCAGCTCAAGGCAAGCTAACCCTTGCTAAACATAAGTGCTTAGCTCTACCAGAGCAAAGGCACCATCACACTTTACTTTTATGTATTACCTATCCCATGTTTTTACTTACATTTGCTTTTGCTTATTTATTTCAAAGTACCCTTTTGATTTATGATTCACTTGTCTAGAGTAGAACAAGAGCATCAAAGTTAGCCTAAGCAAATAAAGCTAGATAGCACCCCCTCATGACTAGTTGCTATTGCTAAGAACTAAAATTGACTACTCTAGATGGGAACATTTGTGTTTTGAACTGAAGTGAAAGATTTTTTTTGAAGGTGAATATGACCAAGAGAAGATGGTGATTTTTTTTTTTTGACAAAATAGATGATTGAGTTTGAATGCGATACCCTTCCAATTATACAAGTACCCCCACGATACTCGATTATGGGTAGGGCTTAACTAGAAACTTGTGTATTTTAGTATGGGTTCCCTCTGAACAAACATCATAGGGGTTACGCTGCGGCTGCCTCCGTTAATTGTGGGTTGATGTTGAAATGAGGTGAATGTACGGCCCAAGCCCTGTGCAGTTCCCGGGTTGACTGCGGTTTTCACCGGGAGGCCAAGCTCATGGGGAGAGGTGCTCATACTAGCATATACAAGTGAAAGGTTTCGATTGATGATCCGCGTACTGTGTTACGATGATTCGAGGTTACCCTCGACGGATGTAATCAAAAGTTGTGGCACAAGAGTACAACCTCTCGCAGAGTGTTAAACCTATTCGAATAGCCGTGTCCACGGTTACGGACGATTGGAAAGGCCATACTATCTCCGTTATCATTAAAATGTTTTGGTTCTAGAAATGAATGGTGGTTTGAAAGGTGACATTATGGTGATCCTTAACGAGTTGTGGGAATGACACTAATGTTCCCACTTGACTTAGTCTAGCACATGAATTAGGCTTTTACCAAAGATTTATGAAACTAAAACTTGGCTTTATACAAAGAAACCTAGAGCTTAGCATCCCCTTACACTTAATGAGTATTTATCTTAGAGTTAGTTTGCGAGTACTTTAAAAGTACTCATGGCTTTGCCCCGGCTATTCAAATGCCGGACTATGAAGGAGAGCACCGAGATCGGGATGACGGACAGCAGGACGTCTACGATAACTAGGATCGTCTTCTAACGTCAAGCGTTGCTCGTGGAATAGTTCGTCCACTACTACTTCGCTTCCGCTACTATTTGTGATGTTGAACAATATATTCGTGTAATATTGGATCATGTGATCTATGGTTGTAAGACAATATGTGATGTAATAAATGATGACTCTATGCTACTTACTATTATGTCTCGCAAAAACATTATTCCTGGGATTGCGATGTACGGCATAATAGGCATCTGGACTTAAAAATCCGGGTGTTGACAAGTTGGTATCAGAGCCGTTGTTTGACCTTAGGAGACCCTAGTTAGAATGGACGTTCAAAAATTTAGCTTCAAATTCCATGATTTGACTAGTTATGAAAATCTTATTCACCTCCTTACCTTGAAGAGTCTTTTACAAACTTTAAATACATGCCCTTCTTCTAAGAGAATTAAAATTTGGAACACTTGCACATATCTAACTTAATCATCTCATCTCTCTACAGATGGATCACGTCGTGGACGCGCAGCCCTTTCTCCAGACTGAGTTCTATCAGTTGGGGAACGGTGGAGAGATCATCTTCGAGAGGGACCTCTTCTCCCTCTCCGAGTTCCTCGGCGCCCACCACCGGAAGTCTTTGGCGGAATGCTGAATGACCAACCCGGTGGTCAACTTCAGTGGGTGATCATGGTGGACCTTCGTGGAAGGTTCACGCTCCCAATGAGCGCAAGGATCCAGTTCTCCTTCAGGGAGAACAACTGGGCGGATGGTCTCGCAAGGGGACTTCAGGAAGGACTCGCACGTCTGTGCGGGCAAAACTTCATGGACTTCACCGACAGTCGCTTTGTGCACTATGCAAGGCACAACTCACTCGGAGTGCCAATGAACCTGCCGTCACACCCGCAGCTTCGCCACCATGTTGACCATCTGGACTTCATGCTGAGCGAGACCCGCATCGACCTCGACAACTCCCGCGAATACGCCAACCACACTCACATCCAGTTGGCGCAGCAGGCGGAGACCATCAAGGTCATCGCCGGAGAACGCAGGGCACTCCGCCGTGCCAACCAGAAGAAGGATCACGCCATCAACCGCCTGAAGGCCAGGATCGCCACTCTGAAGGCGACCATCGCTGCACAAGCTGAGCAGATCCAGGAGCTGGAAGGCGAAGGTGAAGGGGAGAACATCCAGGGGGACGGCTACTCCTACGTCAGCAACGACGACGACTACGAGGAGGAGGAAGACGACGACCTGGAGTTCCACCCTTACGAGGATGGCCACGAGCACCTCGATGCCGGGGTGGACAACGTCTACCCTATCAACGTCGATGGCGAGTAGTCCCGTCTGAGCACTTGCGCCCCGTGTTATGTATTGGTCCTTTGTACCCGCCCCATGTATCGTAGTTTGTTGAAAGGGTTCTTAAAACCCTCCTGAACATTTGGCTTGTAATATGTGCTACCTCCATGACTATGTTTGTGTGTGTGTAATATTATTATTATTATGAATCAAGTTTAAGTTGTATTTTATCCCAAAATGAGCCATAGATATTTCCCTCTTATCTCATGATCCCTATCACTGTTCAGATGGCACCCCCAACTCGCAACATGACTCAGGAGGCAATGCTGCAGATGTTGCAACAGATGTTGGCTGATAGAGAAGTTGAGAGAGCTGAACGGCAAGCCAACCTAGCTGCACTTCAACAACTTGCTCAGGGCAATCAAGGCCACGGAAACCACGACCACCCAGGGTCAAAGCTGAAAAACTTCCAGAACACCAACCCACCTGTGTTCAACAAGACAGAGGAACCCCTCGATGCTGATGATTGGCTCCAGACTATGGAGAACAATCTCGAGGTTGCCGGAGTGGAGGACAACGAGAAGGTGCTGTTCGCCACCCACTATCTGGCTGGACCTGCACGTGCCTGGTGGACAAGTACCCGCGCCTTACATGCGGGGAACCTGATGACTTGGGAGGACTTCAAGCTCAAGTTTAGCAAGTATCATGTGCCCCCGGGTTTGATTAAGAAGATGAGGGATGAGTTCAGGGAACTGAAGCAAGGCAGTAATGACCGTGGTAGAATACCGCGACAAGTTCCTCACTTTGTCAAGGTACGCCCCGGATGAGACGGACACCGTCGAGAAGAGGAAGGAGAGGTTTCTGAATGGACTACATGATGAGATGCAGACTGTGCTGATCAACATCCCCTTTGCTGACTTAGAAGCACTCGTTGACTCCGCCATTCAGATGGAGGGGAAGATACACCAAGCCAATGAGAACCGCAAGCGCCGTATGATGAACCAGAGTGGGCCCAGCAACCACCACAAGTATCGCCCCAACTCAGGTGGAGGGTTCGCCCCAAGAAACAACAAGCCCCCGATGCAGAATCCACGTCCGAGTTATCAGAACCGGAGTGGAGGAAACCCCAGGTCAGGAGGACACAACAACTACAACAACAGCAACAGCAACTTCAACCGCGCCCCACCTCGCGCCCCCAACAATAACTCCAACCCTGCTCCAAGGACTGGGAGCAACGCTGTTCCCATCACCCCCAAGGACAAGTCCACCTACAACTGCTACGAGTGCGGAGTAGCTGGGCACTTCTCCTATGAGTGCCCCAAGAAGCTCGCCAAGACTGCCGCCAACACCTCAGGCCCTGCGCAGCAGCAGCGTCGTGTCACCACCAACAAGAAGTTCGCCCCCAACAACCCGAACAACCGCAACGGCCGCCTCTACCACATGAATGCAGAAGAAGCTCAGGAAGCCCCAGACGTTGTGTTGGGTATGTTCTCTGTTAACTCAATACCCGCAAGAGTGCTGTTTGATTCTGGAGCATCGCATTCATTCATTACCGAAGATTTTGCATGCACTAGTAAGATTCAACCCATCAGTTTGAAGCATGTCATGATAGTTCAAATTCCTGGATCAACAACTAAAGCTAGAAAAATTTGCAAAGATGTGCCAATCAGAATACATGAAATAGAATTCTATGCAAATTTGATTGTTCTGGGAGCCAAAGGTTTGGAAGTAGTCCTGGGAATGGACTGGATGGCGAAACATCATGGACTGATTGATTGTGCCAAGAAGGCCATAACCATGACTAGTAGCACCGGAATAATAGTCGAACACATATCTGAAAAGATGCCCCGAAAATTTACCTGTAACCAAAGCCTAGCCAAAACCACCTTGGATCAGATCAGGGTCGTTTGTCGATATCCTGATGTGTTCCCGGATGATCTACCCGGTATGCCCCCAGATCGGGATATCGAGTTTATCATCGAGTTAATCCCCGGAACCGGACCGATAGCCCAGAGAGCCTACAGCATGAACCCGGCAGAGTTAGTGGAACTGAAGAAGCAACTGGATGATATGCTATTCAAAGGTCTGATTCAACCAAGTGCGTCACCCTGGAGATCACCAGTTTTGTTTGTGGACAAAAAGGACGGTGCCACTCGTTTGGTTACGGACTATCGTAAGCTTAACGATGTCACCATTAAGAACAAGTATCCATTGCCCAAGATAGAAGATCTGTTTGACCAGCTGACCGGAGCCCGAGTATTCTCAAAGATTGATCTACGGACAGGATACCATCAGTTGAAGATTCGTGCCACCGATATCCCCAAAACTGCCTTTACCACCAGATATGGATTGTATGAGTACAATGTCATGTCATTTGGATTGACCAATGCCCCCGCTTACTTCATGAATCTCATGAATAAGATCTTTATGAACTTCCTGGACAAGTTTGTGGTTGTCTTCATCGACGACATTCTCATATACTCCAAGTCCGAGGAAGAACATGAGCAACATTTGGAAGTGGTCCTAGATACCCTTCGGGAACATCAGTTGTATGCCAAGTTCAGCAAGTGTGAATTCTGGTTGAAGGAAGTAGGATTCTTGGGTCACATCTTGTCAGCCGGAGGAATTGCCGTTGACCCCGCAAAAATCAAGACTGTTGAAGAATGGAAAGCCCCAACCACTCAGACCGAAGTCCGTGCTTTTCTCGGATTGGCGGGATACTACCGCCGATTCGTTGAAGGATTCTCGAGTATAGCAAGACCAATGACCCAATTGTTGAAGAAGGACCGGAAGTTCGAATGGACCGACAAGTGTGAAGAGAGCTTTCAACAGCTCAAGTTAAGATTGACAACAGCCCCAATATTGGTGATGCCGGACATTACCAAGCCCTTCGATGTGTACTGTGACGCCTCCAAGATTGGTCTTGGATGTGTGCTGATGCAAGAAGGCAAAGTGATATCTTACCTATCAAGACAGCTGAAGCCGCATGAACAGAACTACCCAACCCATGACTTAGAGCTAGCAGCGGTGGTGTTAGCGCTGAAAGTATGGCGTCATTACCTCATGGGTAATCGATGCGAGGTTTATTCGGATCACAAGAGCCTGAAATATATCTTCACGCAGAAGGAGCTGAATATGAGACAACGCAGATGGATAGAGTTAATCAAGGATTACGACATGGAAATCCACTATCACCCCGGCAAGGCCAACGTGGTAGCGGATGCTTTGAGTAGACTGCCGTGTCAGTTGAACTCCATGTTAGCAATTGAGCAACCTAGTCTGTTTGAAGAGTTTGAACAGTTTAGACTTGAACTGGTTAGCGAAGGATACCTCGCCAGCATTGAACTCCAACCCACCCTGATTAGTCAGATCAAAGAAGCACAGAAAGGAAATGCTAGCATTGACGGAATCAAGAACCAAATAGCCGCCGGAAAAGCACCAGGATTCACCGTAGATGAAGAAGGAGTGCTATGGTATAACAAGCGCCTTTGCGTACCGTCGGACTCAGAATTGAAGCAAGTTATCCTGAAAGAAGCTCACGACACCCTATACTCCATCCACCCCGGAGGAACCAAGATGTACCAGGATTTGAGGGAGCAATTCTGGTGGCATGGAATGAAGAGAGAAATTGGAAGCTACATCGCCAAGTGTGACATCTGTCAAAGAGTCAAAGCAGAACACCAACGCCCCGCAGGACTGTTGCAACCCCTACAGATTCCCGAATGGAAGTGGGATTCCGTAGGAATGGACTTCATCACCGGACTGCCCAAGTTTAATAAAGGAAATGATTCCATCTGGGTAGTGGTCGACAGACTGACCAAAGTCGCCCACTTCATCCCCGTCAAGACCACCTATCAAAGACCGAGACTCGCAGAGCTATATATCTCAAGGATAGTCAGCCTACACGGAACCCCGAAGTCGATAGTATCCAACAGGGGATCCCAGTTTACCTCCCGATTCTGGCAGAAAGTACATGAAGGACTCGGAACTCGCCTGAATTTCAGCACAGCCTATCACCCACAGACAGATGGACAGACAGAAAGAGTCAACCAAATATTAGAAGATATGTTAAGAGCATGTGTGCTAGAGTATGGATCTAAGTGGGAAGACTGCTTGCCGTACGCAGAATTCTCGTACAACAACAGCTACCAAGCCAGCTTGCAGATGGCCCCCTTCGAAGCACTGTACGGAAGGAAGTGCCGTACCCCTCTGAATTGGTCGGAAGTAGGAGAGAGTCAAATCTTTGGACCAGATATTCTCCGAGAAGCCGAAGAGAAGGTTCACAAGATCCGCGAGTATCTCAAGACAGCCCAATCAAGACAGAAGAGCTACGCCGACAAGAGACGCCGAGAGATGACCTTCGAGATCGGAGATTTCGTATATCTCAAAGTGTCCCCTCTTAAGGGAATGCAGAGATTTCAACTCAGAGGAAAGCTCGCACCCCGATATGTCGGACCTTTCAAGGTCCTGAGTCGCCGAGGAGAAGTATCCTATCAGCTAGAGTTACCGGAAGAAATGTCAGCGGTGCACAATGTGTTTCACATCTCGCTACTCCGGAAGTGTTTAGAAGTGCCTGAGAAGACCGAGGTTTTCAAGAACATCGACCATCGAGCTGTCGATATCAACTCAGATCTGACATACCGCGAAGTACCTATTCGCATCTTGGAAGAAGCTTTCAGAACCACCCGTACTCGAAGTATCAAGTTTCTGAAGATCCAATGGAGTAACCACACCGAAGAAGAAGCCACTTGGGAGAGAGAAGACTTTATGAGGACTGAGTACCCAGATCTCTTTAGTACCTAGTTTTCTCAGATCTCGGGACGAGATCTTTTGTAAGGGGGAAGGGTTTGTAACATCTCAAGTTTCAACAATAATAAACAAGAAAGAGAAATTCCCCAAACTCAAATTTTGCAATTAACAAAAACTTTTTCTATGCATATAGGGCCACATATAGATAAATGCATTTGAGTGATATTCTTTTGTGCAATTGCCATGATGAGTGCTAGTATGTGTAAACCTTGCTATGTGAACCCTAACCAAGTTCACTAAACCCTAAATTGGGGAGAAATAAAGAAATTGGGAAAAACCCCTCTCTCACTCTCATACACTCTATGTAAATTAACCAATCCTCAACCAAGGCCAAGTTTGCTTGCTCCCTTGCTTCTAAAATACTTCAATGTGATAAACTAACACAATTGCATCCTTGGATCAAGAATCAAATCAAAAGAAATCAAGATTTCATCACACATGTGATAATGGTCACATCTCACAAAAATATTTTCTTCACCTCTTTACCCCTCTGTTTTTCTCAAATCTTAAACTAAGCAAGGTCAACTAAAGCCAGGTCATCAAAGACCATGTCAAGGTGAGAAACTTTGATGTTGACCACCCTCCCTAAAGTTGACTAGGTTGACCAGAATAAGAGGGCAAAGAGGGAACCCGAGAGAGAGAAGAAGATCACCCCAAATTTTGAAAACTTGCAAATCAATTCCAAATTGAGTGCCACCACCACCAATACATCCCAACATTTATATAAATGAGTTTCACCAAAAAGATTTTCAAAATTTGAAAGAAAGTTTCTTGCGGCCATTTGGTCGAACAGGTGGCAGGCAGCATCTAGACTAAGTGATACATGCTATTATCCAAGCAGTTTTGACCCTAAATCACTTTGGCAAAGTGATCATCAGCCTCCCCTACACCCCCGCCTCTAGCCCAGTACTTGCATGGCTGATTAAAGTGGAGGAGAAACCCTAGAACATGCTAAACAATGCCATGCCGGCCACCTTTGGCACCCATCTCCCTGGCCACTCCCTCGTCGTTTCTCCATGTCCTCGAGCATCCCTGATACATAAGGATCACGCCCGTACCACTGGATCGATCGCCACTGCACGGCACTGCCCAGAACGCCCGTGTCCAAACCTTGCCAGGAAGTGCCAGCCGGCGTGGTGATCACGCCCTGGACGCGCAAGGACGTCGTCCACTTGCACGCCACCGTCCTCGCCCTGCATCCCTACCTCTGGAACGAGAACCGCCTCTACTCCCTCTACCTGCTAGACATGCTCAAGCACGCGCAGAGGCCTTGTCGCCGTCGTCCTCGCCGGCGAAGTACCGCGGGTACCGCCACACTCATCACACGCGCCCGAGCGATCCCATCTCCCTTTTTCTGCGCCAGCTACTCCTTGAGCATCTCCAGGACAAGGCCTACACGCTCCCGTCCTTCGCTTGCCCTTTCGCTCGCCGGAAACGCCACGCCATGGCCGCGCCCTTGCAGCACCCCGCGGCACCCCTCGCCGCTATAAATAGAGGCCCTCCCAGCAAGCTCCTCTCACACCACTCGACTCCCCTCTCACCACTGATCATCCTCACCACCTTAGTTCGTTCGATTGCCGCCGGAGGAGGAGCAATTTCAAGATCGGAGCCGCCGGGGGACGCAGCTCACCGTCGACGATTGGCGCCACCCCAAGCGCCGCCGCTGCTCCCAACCTCTTCCCCATCGACTACACCTTCACCGCGCTCATCGCCCGAGTCCTGCATCGGCCTGGTAGGCTCCCCAACCCCCTACTGCCGCCGTGCCCTCGTCGGAATCCCGTCGGTGACGACGACGCTCCCCAGCCGTAGATCTCTGTTCTAATCCTACGGCCATTCTTTCGCGTACCGCTTCGCTGAGTTAAGAGGCGCCGACAGGTGGCCCCCACCCTGTCAGCGCGGCCCGAGCGTGCCAGCCGCGTGTTGGGCTGCGAGGTGCTGCCGAATTTCGTTTCGGCCCATTAACTTTTCCCGCCTAGCCCACCAATTCAAATCCAGTTTATTCTTTATCCAAATTTTGCTCTGCTGAATGTTTAGTAAAATTTGAATAGTTTGAATTCTACTAAACCAAATCTAGCAAACTTTATACCGTTGGAAAGCCCATGAATTTACCCATCCAATGCCACTGGCCCCATCTCCATTTTCGTTATAAATTTAATTTGACAAAAAAGACAAGACAGGGACTTTTGCACTTTCAAACTTTATTTAAAATTCAACCAAAATAGATTTTGAAGTAATTCCAATTCTAATAAATCACAAATGATGTCCTCTAATTGATTATGCAATAACATAGCCCTGTTGTTTATATGATCATGGACTAGATCAAATAAAATGGCTATGTAGTCATTTCTAGAGTTTTTTAAAGTGGAATTCAAACTCAACCCTAATGTGAGATTTCCCTCTCATTTAAATTTTGATCCTAAGTACTAATAACCAGGGGGAATGACTTAGGCTAATGAACCCTTGAGAATTATTACTTAGAGATTTTAATTCATTTAAATGTTAAGTTTTTAAAACTATGTGAAGTGTAACACTCCAATTAAATTGAACTCACATATAATAGATATGAAATGTTGACTTTGGGTCAACCTATATTTCATACCTTATTATTATATGAAGAGATTAAATCTTAATAAGAGGTAATGAAAAGGAATGTTTTCTTTTAAAGATCTACATACCAAATTTAAGATTTAGGAATAATGAGAGGAAATTATTTTTCTCCTAATTAATAATTCATCAAATAACCCACCATGCCATGTTTGATTGATGATAGGACTAGTGTGTGAAATATTTTGAGTGCCTCTAGTTTAGCATGTGAGCTTGGTTTAGTATTTATACCTCGTATTCGTATATAGACGCTAGTAACGAGGAATACCAAGAAGAGGAAGGCTACTCTCAGGAAGAAGAAGAGAACTTCGATAACTACCCAGCTCAAGGCAAGCTAACCCTTGCTAAACATAAGTGCTTAGCTCTACCAGAGCAAAGGCACCATCACACTTTACTTTTATGTATTACCTATCCCATGTTTTTACTTACATTTGCTTTTGCTTATTTATTTCAAAGTACCCTTTTGATTTATGATTCACTTGTCTAGAGTAGAACAAGAGCATCAAAGTTAGCCTAAGAAAATAAAGCTAGATAGCACCCCCTCATGACTAGTTGCTATTGCTAAGAACTAAAATTGACTACTCTAGATGGGAACATTTGTGTTTTGAACTGAAGTGAAAGATTTTTTTTGAAGGTGAATATGACCAAGAGAAGATGGTGATTTTTTTTTTTGACAAAATAGATGATTGAGTTTGAATGCGATACCCTTCCAATTATACAAGTACCCCCACAGTACCTGATTATGGGTAGGGCTTAACTAGAAACTTGTGTATTTTAGTATGGGTTCCCTCTGAACAAACATCATAGGGGTTACGCTGCGGCTGCCTCCGTTAATTGTGGGTTGATGTTGAAATGAGGTGAATGTACGACCCAAGCCCTGTGCAGTTCCCGGGTTGACTGCGGTTTTCACCGGGAGGCCAAGCTCATGGGGAGAGGTGCTCATACTAGCATATACAAGTGAAAGGTTTCGATTGATGATCCGCGTACTGTGTTACGATGATTCGAGGTTACCCTCGACGGATGTAATCAAAAGTTGTGGCACAAGAGTACAACCTCTGCAGAGTGTTAAACCTATTCGAATAGTCGTGTCCACGGTTACGGACGATTGGAAAGGCCATACTATCTCCGTTATCATTAAAATGTTTTGGTTCTAGAAATGAATGGTGGTTTGAAAGGTGACATTATGGTGATCCTTAACGAGTTGTGGGAATGACACTAATGTTCCCACTTGACTTAGTCTAGCACATGAATTAGGCTTTTACCAAAGATTTATGAAACTAAAACTTGGCTTTATACAAAGAAACCTAGAGCTTAGCATCCCCTTACACTTAATGAGTATTTATCTTAGAGTTAGTTTGCGAGTACTTTAAAAGTACTCATGGCTTTGCCCTGGCTATTCAAATGCCAGACTATGAAGGAGAGCACCAGTATCAGGATGACGGACAGCAGGACGTCTACGATAACTAGGATCGTCTTCTAACGTCAAGCGTTGCCTGTGGAATAGTTCGTCCACTACTACTTCGCTTCCGCTACTATTTGTGATGTTGAACAATATATTCGTGTAATATTGGATCATGTGATCTATGGTTGTAAGACAATATGTGATGTAATAAATGATGACTCTATGCTACTTACTATTATGTCTCGCAAAAACATTATTCCTGGGATTGCGATGTACGGCATAATAGGCATCTGGACTTAAAAATCCGGGTGTTGACAGATTTCCAATCTTTGGGGCTAGTTCAGCTGAAACGGAAGATTATCGGCTGTCGGAGGGAGAAAGAGGATCGGCTGTGGCGCATTCTCTCTGACATTCTCGCCTCGAGTAAGGCTCGGGGGGCAGCAGGCTCGAGTAAGGCTCGGGGGGCAGCAGGCTTGGAGGATACTCTGATTAAAGAGCCAATGGGGATACCATCGGCTGATCCTTCATTGCAACCTTCTTCACAATGATGAATACTGAAGAAGATTATGGGGTTTGGTTGGAAAAGTTCAAAGGTTTACCTGAAAATCCGGCATTTTCTGCCAGATTCAGAAAATCATCAGTTGAAGGGAAGGGTGAATTTCAAAGGGCCGATGCGTTGCTATCGGCTCATTACGCATTGGCAAAAGGGACGAACCGGCAAGGTCAGTAGGAGAAGGAATCGGCTAAATTAAACTCAGAAGAAATCGGCAAAATCAAATTGGGGAAAAAGTTCTTCATTGATAGGCGAGATTTCTTACATGAAGAGCTGATTGCTCTCAAAAGGAAATGCTAGGGGATACATTGCCCCATCTACTACTACTGGCCCTATTTTAGGGATCCTATCTAAGGGCCATCACTGCCCTCGTCGTCGCCGTCGTCGCCACTGTCGGCGCTGCTCCCGGCGGGCTCGTCGTCGCTCCAATGGCCGCCGACCGGGCCCTCGTTGTCTTCGTCTTCTTCGTCAGCATCGTCCTCGTCGCTGTCGAAGTCGCTAAGATTGCCCGGCCAAGGGCAGAACCGCTTGGCCGGCGGCTCGTCGGAGGAGCTCTCATCGTCGTCCTCCTCCTCCTCTTCCTGCTCCTCCTCCTCCCCGGAAGAGGTGAAGTCGCAGGAGAAGCTGTCGTCGTCGCTCTCCTCCTCCGTTGCTCCAACGGCGAGGAAGTGGAGGTCGCTCTCCCCATCCGTCGAGGACTGGTCGTCCTCGGACCAGATGGAGAAGTCGTGGTCTGACTCCTCCCCGGCCGCAATGGCGCGGCGGATGTTCGCCGCATGGACCTCTGCCGGGTTGTACTCTGGCGCCGGCTCACGGGATGTGGAGGACTGGCTGGAAGGACCCGATGGAGCAGAGGAGGAGGAAGACATGGTGGCAGGAGGGTTTTTGGAGTGCTAGTGCGATGGAGATGCAGAGGAGAACTGTTCATGGCGGTTAAATAAAAGGGGATATAGTGGAAATTCAATGCCACAGCAGTTTCCGAGGAAGTGGTGCCTAAAGAGAAAAAGTGCCAGATCACGCGGAGAAGTTGAGAAGGCAGGACATCATGATAAAGGATACTGCAACGGTTCTGCCACGACATGACCCGACGAAGAAAAACAGAGTGATTTTGGAATTACCAATTCCAAAACCAGGGGGGCATGTGTTATCACCAGAATTTGACCGAGTCAGAGGTGGGCCACGATTGGGATAGACTTGAAGATATACATGAAAGGAAGAACAAGAATTGGCCTTATACACGAAGTGGGGCTGAATGGCCCATGTATCTGTAATATAGTAGATCGTATCTTAGATTAAAAGTTAGAGTTTTACTCGTGCACGGTTAGGTGCACGTCCGAATTAGAAAGTCCCCTGGACTATAAATATGTATCTAGGGTTTATGGAATAAACAACAACTCACGTTCAACCCAAAACAAACCAATCTCGGCGCATCGCCAACTCCTTCGTCTCGAGGGTTTCAATCAGGTAAGCGACATGCTGCCTAGATCGCATCTTGCGATCTAGGCAGCACAAGCTCCACGTTGTTCATGCGTTGCGCGTACTGAAGCGTCTTTGATGGCGCGCAACGTAGTTATCATAGATGTGTTAGGGTTAGCATAGTTCTTCGTATAACATGCTTACGTAGTGCAACCCTTGCATGTCTAGCCGCCCTCACGCCTATCTCAGGTGTGGGGGCGGCACCCTGCTTGTTCATCATTTAGTAGATCTGATCCGTTACGATTGCTCCTTGTTATGCAAGGATTAGTTTAATATCTGCAATAGTTAGGCCTTACAAAGGGGGGGAGGATCCAGCGGCACGTAGGGTGGCGTTCGCAAGTCCTAAACAGGATGTTCCGAGGATCAACATTCATGTTGGTTTTTAGGCCTTGTTTAGGATCGGCTTACGTTCACCGTGCGTGGCCGCGAGGCCCAACCTGGAGTAGGATGATCCGATTATGCGGTGAAAACCCTAAATCGTCGTAGATCTCATTAGCTTTATCTTGATCAAGCAGGATCACCAAGTATTCGTGCACCCCGTACGAATCATGGGTGAATCGGCTCTTTGAGCCGATTCACAGGATAACCTGAGAGCCGATCGAGGCTCGTATTTAATGTTTACGTGTATGCCATGCAGGAAACTAAGCGAGGCATCCCCATCACCTTCCTGACCAGGTATAGGTCAGGTGGCACGCCCTTGCAGTTCGCATCGCCGCGTGTGACCAGAAGAGCATTGCGGGCCGTCGCTCGGAGGGGTCTCAGCCAGCCGCAGCTCTAGGCTCTTCCTGGCTCTACTAGTGTTGACAGGCCGCTGCCCGCCGGTGGGTTTTGGCAGTCAACACATTTACCATTGTTTTGATCGCTGCATTCATTACATGTGCTTACAATAGTATGATCAAGATTATGTTGGTAGCATTGTCACTTAAGAAATTATCTTTGTTATCGTTTACCTACTCGGGACGAGTAGGAACTAAGCTTGGGGATGCTTGATACGTCTCAAATGTATCTATAATTTCTTATGTTCCATGCTACTTTTATGATGATACTCACATGTTTTATACACATTATATGTCATTATTATGCATTTTCCCGCACTAACCTATTAACGAGATGCCGAAGAGCCGATTGTCGTTTTCTGCTGTTTTTGGTTTCGGAAATCCTAGTAAGGAAATATTCTCGGAATTGGACGAAATCAACGCCCAGGGTCCTATTTTTGGACGAAGCTTCCAGAAGACCGAAGAGTCAACGAAGTGGGGCCACGAGGTGGCCAAACCATAGGGCGGCGCGGCCCAGGCCCTGGCCGCGCCGACCTATGGTGTGGGTCCCTCGGGCGGCCCCCTGACCTACCCTTCCGCCTACAAATAGCCTCCGTCGCGAAACCCCCAGTACCGAGAGCCACGATACGAGAAAACATACTGAGACGCCACCGCCGCCAATCCCATCTCGGGGGATTCTGGAGATCACCTCCGGCACCCCTGCCGGAGAGGGGAATCATCTCCCGGAGGACTCTACACCGCCATGGTCGCCTCCGGATTGATGTGTGAGTAGTTCACCCCTGGACTATGGGTCCATAGCAGTAGCTAGATGGTTGTCTTCTCCCCATTGTGCTATCATTGTCTGATCTTGTGAGCTGCCTATCATGATCAAGATCATCTATCCGTAATGCTACATGTGTGTTTGTTGGGATCCGATGAATAGAGAATACTATGTTATGTTGATTATCAATCTATGTGTTGTTTATGATCTTGCATGCTCTCCGTTGCTAGTAGAGGCTCTGGCCAAGTCATTGCTTGTAACTCCAAGAGGGAGTATTTATGCTCGATAGTGGGTTCATGCCTCCATTAAATCTGGGACAGTGACAG
Source organism: Lolium rigidum (assembly GCF_022539505.1). Classification (NCBI taxonomy): domain Eukaryota; kingdom Viridiplantae; phylum Streptophyta; class Magnoliopsida; order Poales; family Poaceae; genus Lolium; species Lolium rigidum. The sequence continues at coordinate 40,870,964 of NC_061511.1, forward strand.
AAAGTTCTAAGGTTGTGGATGTGCTGTTGCTACTAGGGATAAAACATTGATGCTATGTTCGAGGATATAGTTATTGATTACATTACGCACCATACTTAATGCAATTGTCTGTTGCTTGCAACTTAATACCGGAAGGGGTTCGGATGATAACCTGAAAGTGGACTTTTTAGGCATAGATGCATGCTGGATAGCGGTCTATGTACTTTGTCGTAATGCCCAATTGAATCTCACAATACTCATCATGTCATGTATGTGCATTGTCATGCCCTCTCTATTTGTCAATTGCCCAACTGTAATTTGTTTACCCAATATGCTATTTCTTATGGGAGAGACACCTCTAGTGAACTGTGGACCCCGGTCCATTCTTTTACATCGAATACAATCTACTCGCAATACTTGTTTTACTGTTCTCTCGCAAACAATCATCATCCACACTATACATCTAATCCTTTGTTACAGCAAGCCGGTGAGATTGACAACCTCACTGTTTCGTTGGGGGAAAGTACTTTGGTTGTGTTGTGCAGGTTCCACGTTGGCGCCGGAATCCCTGGTGTTGCGCCGCACTACACTCCGTCACCATCAACCTTCAACGTGCTTCTTGGCTCCTACTGGTTCGATAAACCTTGGTTTCTTACTGAGGGAAAACTTGCTGCTGTACACATCATACCTTCCTCTTGGGGTGCCCAACATCACAAGGAAGCTACTTCGCCCACATCAACTGTGCGCAAGCATAGACGTTCACTTGCCGCATGCAAAAGCGCGTAGAAGATCTTGATCACGGCGCCACGAACGGGCAGCACCTCCGTACTCGGTCACACGTTCGGTTGTTGATGAAGACGATGTCCACCTCCCGTTCCAGCGGGCAGCGGAAGTAGTAGCTCCTCTTGAATCCGGCAGCACGACGGCGTGGTGTCGATGGTGGTGGAGAAATCCGGCGGAGCTTCGCTAAGCGTGCGGGATGTGGTGGAGGAGAGAGGGCCGCTAGGGTTTGGGAGAGGGGGGTGCCGGCCACTAAGGGGTGCGGCCACCTTGTGGTCTTGGGGTGGCCGGCCCCCTCCCCTTGGCCCCTCATTATATAGGTGGAACCCCAAGTGTTGGTCTCCAAGTCTTCGAATAAGACCCGAACCAAAAACCTTCCATATGGTGGGGAAACCTACCCAAGCTAGGACTCCCACTAGAGGTGGGAGTTCCACCTCCCATATGGGGGTGGCCGGCCCCCTAAGGGGGAGTCCACTTGGGACTCCACCCCCACTAGGGTTGGCCGGCCATGGAGGTGGAGTCCCATGTGGACTCCACCTTCCTTGGTGGTTTCTTCCGGACTTTTCTATAACCTTCTAGAACCTTCCATAGAACCTTCCGCGTCATTTTAATTCACATAAAATGACATCCTATATATGAATCTTATTCTCCGGACCATTCCAGAACTCCTCGTGATGTCCGGGATTTCATCCGGGACTCCGAACAAATATTCGAACTCCATTCCATATTCAAGTTCTACCATTTCAACATCCAACTTTAAGTGTGTCACCCTACGGTTCGCGAACTATGCGGACATGGTTGAGTACTCACTCCGACCAATAACCAATAGCGGGATCCGGAGATCCATAATGGCTCCCACATATTCAACGATGACTTTAGTGATCGAATGAACCATTCACATACGATACCAATTCCCTTTGTCACGCGATATTTTACTTGTCCGAGGTTTGATCATCGGTATCACTCTATACCTTGTTCAACCTCGTCTCCCGACAAGTACTCTTTACTCGTACCGTGGTATGTGGTCTCTTATGAACTTATTCATATGCTTGCAAGACATTAGACGACATTCCACCGAGAGGGCCCAGAGTATATCTATCCGTCATCGGGATGTACAAATCCCACCGTTGATCCATATGCCTCAACTCATACTTTCCGGATACTTAATCCCACCTTTATAACCACCCATTTATGCAGTGGCGTTTGATGTAATCAAAGTACCTTTCCGGTATAAGTGATTTACATGATCTCATGGTCATAAGGACTAGGTATCTATGTATCGAAAGCTTATAGCAAATAACTTAATGACGTGATCTTATGCTACGCTTAATTGGGTGTGTCCATTACATCATTCATATAGTGATATAACCTTGTTATTAATAACATCCAATGTTCATGATTATGAAACTAATCATCCATTAATCAACAAGCTAGTTAGGAGGCATACTAGGGACTCTTTGTTGTTTACATATCACACATGTATCAATGTTTCGGTTAATACAATTATAGCATGGTATGTAAACATTATCATAAACACAAAGATATATTATAATAACCATTTTATTATTGCCTCTTGGGCATATCTCCAACAATATTAGTATCATGCCTGCTCCAGCTCCTTCTAATCTCTTGGACCCGTCGAAGTTCATAGTCCAAGTTCTCGATAAATCCGGTGGTCCTGTATTTTGTAGCTCCATCCACTCTGCGATGAAGTCTGGTAGAATCTGCGACTTTATCGCCTTTCTTTTTTCATACGTGATGTCCCGAGGGGAAAGTTCTATTCCCCAAAGGGAGACACGACCCGTAGCTTCTGGATTGTTGAGTATATTGGACAAGGGCGCCTCATTGACCACTATTATCGGGTGTGCCGAAAAATAGTGCCGCAATTTTCTTGCGGTTGTAAACACTCCATATGCTAGCTTTTGATATTGAGGATACGTCTGTTTTGAAGGCGATAAAACTTCGCTGACGAAGTATACTGGCCTCTACACTCCATGGAGTTTTCATTCTTCCTCTCTTTCAACGACAAGTGCTGTGCTTACCACTTGAGGTGTGGCCGCAATGTATAACAGCAGAGGTTCTTTCTCTTTCGGCGCCACCAAGATTGGTGGTGTCGAGATTTTACGTTTGAGATCCTCAAAGGCTCTATCTGCTTCTTCGTTCCACTGGAACTTCTCTCCCTGCTTGATTAAGGCGTAAAACGGTAACGCCTTTTCCCCCAACCTGGCGACGAATCTGCTTAAAGCTGCGACTCGCCCGGTTAACTGCTGTATTTCTTTCAACTTTGTTGGCTTCCTCATCATTACGATGGCCTGGATTTTTTCGGGATTTGCTTCAATCCCTCTTCCTGAAACTAAGAACCCGAGAAGTTCTCCTGCAGGGACGCCGAAAGAGCACTTTGTCGGGTTCAGCTTGAGGCAAAATTTGTCTAGGTTGTCGAAGGTTTCCTTCAGATCTTCGATCAACGTTGACCCTTTCTTTGACGTTATGACGACATCATCGATGTATACTTGTACGTTTTTCCCAATCTGTGTTGCTAAGCACTTCTGCATCATCCGCTGATATGTTGCTCCCGCGTTTTTCAAACCAAAGGGCATTGTTCGATAACAAAACACGCCGTAAGGTGTGATGAACGCTGTTTTGACCTCGTCGTCTTCTTTCAATCTGATCTGGTTATAACCAGAGTAAGCATCCAGGAAGGAAAGACGTTCACATCCTGCCGTGGAGTCGATAATTTGATCGATCCTCGGGAGGGGAAAGTGATCCTTTTGACAATGTTTATTGAGACACGTGAAGTCGACGCACATGCAAAGGACTTTCGTGTTTTTCTTTGGCACCAATACTGGGTTAGCTACCCACGTGGCTTCTGTATGTAATTCCTTGATAAAATCAGCTTCTCTAAGTCTATCGATTTCCGACAGCATAGCCTTGTGGTTTGGTTCCGAAAAACACCGCAAAGGTTGTTTGATTGGTCTCGCTATTGGATCCAAGTTTAGGTGGTGCTTGGCAAGTTCCCTGGGTACTCCTGGCATGTCAGCTGGACACCATGCAAAGATTTTCCAGTGCTCACGGAGGAACTCGACGAGCGCGCTTTCCTATGCGAGGTCCATGTTTGTCGGGTCTGTTGGGTGAATCTGCACTTCCTTGGAGTCCTTTGCAGTATTAAAAGTTGATTCCTTATTAGGCCTTCCTACGTCTGGCAGTACGTCGTAGTCAGTCGTGAGCCTCGACACCATGTATTCTGCTTGCATCCCGAAGGTTTCTGAGAGCCGATGAAAATCCTTATCACATTTATCGGCTAGCGCGAAGCTTCCTTTAACTGTGATTGGCCCCTTAGGTCCAGGCATCCTCCACAACAAGTATGTGTAATGCGGTACCGCCATAAACCTGGCATATGCTGGGCGCCCCAACAAAGCGTGGTATTGTGATGGGAAATCCACGACTTCAAACTCCAGCCTCTCTATCCTGTAGTTTTCTCGAGTGCCAAACTGAACGTCGAGATTGATCTTCCCCAATGGGTAACTTGGCTTTTCTGGTGTAATGCCGTGGAAACGTGTATCTGTTGGCTTGAGGTTTGCCAAGGATATGTTCATCTTCCTTAGTGTATCTGCGTACGTAAGGTTTAAACTGCTGCCTCCATCAATGAAAACTCGAGATACATCAAATCCTGCGATTACTGCTGGTAAAATAAGTGCTGATTGCCCTGGTCGAGAAACTTGTTGCGGGTGATCCGCGATTGTAAAGCCAATAACCTGTCCTGACCAATTTAGGCACTCAACTGTTGGTGGAGGCATCTTTTCTGCCATGAACACCTATCGCGAGATTACTTTCTGAGCTCTATTGGATGGTCTGCCTTTCTGAATCATCGAGACCGCTCCATGGGAGTTGGGGTCAACGTAAGGTGGTGGCGCTGGTGCTGCCGCTATTCTGAGCTGATGTCGATTTTCGTCCGTAATTGCGGGAGGAGGTGGTAGGTGGATCTCACTCCTAGGTCCCTGAGGATTTCGACTTGCTGCCTGAGCATTGGCTTGCCCAGCGAACCTCATCATTGCTTGAAAATTTCGGCAGTCTTTCTGTAAATGCCCTGACTGCCTCTTCCCATTATTGTCGACATAGAAGTGCATTTGACACGAGCCGTTCATCATATCCTCGGGAGACACATACGGTCTGGAACCTTGGCCCACTATTTTGTCTGTTGTTTCGGGAGTCGTCTCTATTGTCGCCTTGCTGCTCGTTGCTTCGTTGGTAATTGTCTCTATTGTTTCCTCCAGCGCTTGCTCGAAACACAGCCGAAATTTGGCCAGGTGGATCATAACTCGAAAATCGAGAAAATCGTCGTCTATTTTGAAAATTTCGACTGCGGTCCTCCTCAGGTGACCTGTGTCGTTTATTATGCACAGCATCCTCGCCATCTGCCCATCTATTTGCTATTTCCATTAATGCTGATACTGTTCTTGGGTTGGTTCTTCCTAAGTCCTCCACAAAATCTCCTCGTCGAACTCCTGCCACAAACGCATCTATCGCTCTCTCATCAGATATGTTTTCTGCCGAGTTTTTGATGATGTTCCACCTTTGGATGTACTTCCTCATTGATTCATCATGCATTTGTCGACATGATCTCAATTCCTCGAGTGTCGCAGGATTTTTGCAGGTAGACCGAAAATTCTTGACGAATATGTCCTCGAAGTCAGCCCAGCTGTCGATGGAACCTGAAGGAAGCTTCTTTATCCAAGATCTTGCAGCTCCACTCAAGTGTACCTGAATGCTCTGCATTGCCGTTGCCCTTGTTCCGCCTATTAACTTCACCGTCTCGAGATAATCTACCAGCCAATCCTCAGGATCCTGCAGTCCGTCGAATTTCTTGAAATTATCAGGCAACTTAAACCCCGAAGGCACCCGAGTTTTTCGGACCCTCCTTGTAAAACATGGTAGCCCAAACATATCCTTTTCGGCTATGTATGGAGAATGTCGATGCTCCCTTCTACTTTGTCGTGCCCTGTCTACCCTTACTTGAGTTTCCGTGTCCCTTGCTTCGCCTGTTCTCTCGGGAACTGCCGCTGCGACAGCAGGACGTGGACTGTTTTGCCTTGCTGATCCTTCGGGAGGTGAATTTACGAATGCTGCTCCCATGGCTCCAACTCCCGCCATGGCCATGTTGTACAATGCCTTTCTTGGATCTCCGGCAGGTGGTTTGGACGCGAGGATGAAAGCTTGCGTCGCCATGTACCCTGCTTCTGGCGTTTTCGGGATAATGTTCCCTCTTGTGTCTATCGACATAAAGGACATGTCGAGATTTTGGACTAGGTTCTCCCTCTCGGCTTCAGGTATGTTGTTTAATCGAGACCTTGCCCTGTTGCGAGCTCCTCTGTGACTGCTGCCCGAAGTACCTGATTGTCGACTCAATTCTGCTCTTCGCCTACTCGACGCCGATGCTGCTTCTTGCCTTCTATCTAGCTCGATCTTCTGTTTCTCGAGTTCTCGCCTGGTGCGCGCGAGCTTATATTGGTATGCCTGTAACTCCTCTGGTGTTGCCGCGACAGTCATTGGTTCTGTCCCATTGATAGCTCTTTCCACTCGATCCCATACTGCCTGCGGAAATCGCACCATCTCTCGCGTTGCCGTGCCGATATATTTTGTCCCCAGTCCTCGCGTAAGATCCGCAGGGTCAACGAACGGATTTCCCGCCTCGTCGAAGTTTTCTGATATCTGTTCTTGAGGTCGACTTGAATCCCCGATCGCGTAGATCTGATGATACTTTATTTTTTCTATTTTTTCGAGATCGGTGACACCGTCATGTAGACTGGCGAAGACCTTTCCCACAGTAGTAGATTTATCGATAAAGTCGAAGCTATCGACACTATCAGAATCGCTGCTTATATTGGAGTCCGCAGACGACTCGAAAGACATGCCACTGAAGATCTTGGCGAGTTTTTCGCTTGCCCTGGTGCTGATGAAGCGTGGTGAGGAGATTTCTTCGTCGCCTGACTCGACCGATGATGTCGAGCTTGAAGATTCAGTATCGATCGCTAAGAATCTCGAGAAGGTCGGAATTTCGAGACGATACGTTCCTTCTTTTCCGACTCGAAAGTGGAACCTTCCGAACGTCATCTCCATGGGCTCCTCCAGATACGCATATGCATCCAAACGGGAGGGCGGGTGAGGAACAAAATCAACGAGACCAGTTTCGATCTGTTTACCTCTGTCCATGATGTTGCTTGCTATCGACGAAGTCGACGATCTTGAACGTGCCATCGAGATCAGCTCCTTGTCGCCTCTAAATCCCACAGACGGCGCCAATTGACAAGGGATTAACTTGTCAATGCCTACAAGTAGTAGACTAGGGTTTCGTTGGATGTAGAGGGCAAGTAGATCTCGAAGGTTTCAGCCGAAAAGTACTCGATGATGTAAAAACTAGGGTTCGAGAAACAATGATTCGGTCCTCTCTTTGTCCCTCGACTCCCCCTTATATAGGAGGCGGAGCCGAGGGATTCGTGATACATAAGTTTACAGAGTCCGGGAGGGTTTCTGACCCGTCCCGTAAGATTACAATTTACACTTCCTATTACAACTCTATCTTTCCATAATAACATCTTGGACTTCCAAATCTTCTTATCCTTCGGGTCGTGGGCCTTGAATAAATCCCAGGTACCATCTTCGGCAGGCCCATTGGGGATGCCTATATCACCGGCTAGGGCAGCCTTGAGGGGTGCGGCCAACCTGTGGTCTTAGGGTGGCCGGCCCCCTCCCCTTGTCCCTCATTATATAGGTGGAACACATCTAGGGTTTGCCCAAGTCTTCGAATAAGACCAGTTTCATCTCTCAAGTCTCAACCACGCAGATCCAGGTATGAGGTTTATTTCCCTCAGATTTGTGATATTTTGGCCGTTGTATTGCTCAATTGGTGGTGTTGGCATATACCTAGGATATTGTGATGGTAAATTTTGGGGGATTTGGGTGTTAAATAAATGTTCATGTTTTATGTGTGTTCTTGTTGCGTGGTTGAGCTGTAATGCATCTAGCCTTGTCATGCTTTCATATGAAACTTGAATAATACTTGTCTTTGTCTGGTAGATTTGTGATAATAGAACTTGATCATGTTGCATAGGTGGATAGTTTATGTATCTTTTGCACAAATGCTTAAACATTTTTTTCACTTCATGTCATATATGACAAGACGGGAATTCTGGTACCTAAGCATCTTGTGTATCGTGTAGTCGTGATGATCTAGTGGATGGTTATCCAGTATGTAGTCCTACTACCTTTGATTCTTCTTCTACCAATCATTGTCTTTTGCACAAGCTTGTTTCTTGAGAGTACTTTAAGAGATGATTCGCTGCTAATTTTGTTGGCATCATACGTTTTTTGAGAGTTTAGTGCTTCCACTTGCTTACTAATTTTCTGTTTGTTCTACACTTGGGTGCAGAAGTGCCATTGTGTCATCAAAACAAGGCATCCATCAGACTGGTGTAATGTCTAATCTGATATATTTGGATAGGCTCTGTAATGATTCATAATGCAATTACTTTACATACTCATACGTAGAACTTCATATATATTTAATCATGTCTCTTATCCTTGTTGGTTCAAGCATGCTTCAACAATGCAAGTACTTCATATACACATGCATTTTTTTCTTGTAGGTGAATGGATCGTCCCAACCCCAAGAGCATGCTGGTAGTATTCCATTGACAACCTATTCAATTGGTGAAGACCATTCGGCTGAGCATAGAGCTATTCCCTTGCATCCAACACAGTAGAGTTATTTAGTGTGTGTGTGTCTTGGATCAAATGTACTGCTTCAGCAATGCGACTATCCACTTTCTTTGTTCTTAATGGCTACCATTCAGCCACATGTAGTGTCTACTATTCAGCTACATGTATTGTTGTCTGGTTCAAAATATGGCAATGGATTGTGATCTTGTGAACCTCGGTAGTGGTGTGTTCTTATTTAATGCATGGTAAATATGAGAGATGAAACTACTCCCTCCGTTTAGATATATAAGACTTTAAGCATTTTGTTTGGTTCATCTATTTTAGTTTGTATCTAGTCTACTTTTAGTGAGTAGATACACTCGTTTATGTTTATATCTAGTTTATTTTTAAAAGTTCTAAAATGTCTTATATTTACGGACGGAGGGACTACATGTTAATTCATGAGAAGGACACGTACCTAGCCAAAGGCGTCGTGGTGTACATGCAAAGAAAATGAGATGAATGAGTCTAACTACAATAGATACGTGCAAGGCTCACCGACAGACATGTGGTTGCAGCGCGGTAGCCGTGAGTCTTGTCCTATGCCATCGATAGGCTCACACAGTAGCGTTGTTTCTGTGAGACAGTGCAGTTTAGGCCGGGGAGATGCCGCGCCGGACGCCACGGCGCGGCAGGTCACGGTGCGACGCCCCCGGTTGTGGCGCGGCACTAACGGGCCAAGCTGGCAGTTGTGCCATGCTGGCTGGTTTGCAACGCCGGCGTTCGTGGCGCGGCTCAGTGGACTGCAACGCCTTCGCTGATGGCGTGGCACAAAAGGGTTAGATCAGTGAAATTATTTTTGTTAGAGGTCAGTTTGTGAATTTTTTCGTCTCTATAAGTCATTTGTGTCGATTTTGCCACCGAGAGTTAACTTATTTCTCGGTAGCCTGATCCAATTTTGTTAGTATTCACACAAACACAAACAATCACTGTAGATCTGTTTACCTCGGGCTGCTGAAGATGCCCTGTTTTATTAACTTTTGAAATTTAGTCCGCCAGCCTAGAGCCAGCCAGATGCCCACATGGCTCTTGTTTTGTTTATACGGCTCCAACGGGTCATGCTACAAATGGTCTTATTATTATAGTTGACGTTGCAGCAACAAATGGTCTTTCGTTCTTAATATCGTGGCATGACTCAGTCCCTGAATGATTCCACAATTTTTAGAAAGTTGGAAGAGAGGTAGAGGGAGAGAAAGAAGAGAGAGGTAGAGGCAGAGAGAGCACAATCGATGGGTGATCTCTCGGATGCTGTGCTATGGTGGGATGAGTCGCAGCTGCGCTTCCTCGTCATAGCCAGCCTCTGCATCCAGTACATCCTCACGGTATTCGCCGTCGGGCGTAAGCACTCTGTCCCATCTTGGTTCAGATTCGGTCTCTGGCTCTCGTATCTCGGCAACGACGCTCTTGCGATATATGCTCTCGCGACGCTATTCAATCGACAGAAGAAGTTGTCCTACTTAGATGGCAGTCGTGCTTTAGAGATCTTATGGGCGCCTATTCTGCTGATGCATCTCGGTGGCCAGATCTTCATAACCGCTTATAACGTTGAGGACAACGAGCTGTGGACACGGCATATTGTCACCGCGTCATCTCAGGCAAGTTTTTGGCCGAGCTTCACTAATAGGAATTCTTTCACAACTCGAGTTTGCTGCTTTTATTTTCACAGATCCAGTTTTTTAATACTCCATTATACATCACCTTATATATAGGTTGCAGTGGCCCTCTATATATTTTTCAAATTATGGTCATTTACCGCTGATAACAAGTTGCGGGCGGCGGCAATATTGCTTTTCATCCCTGGAATCATCAAATGCTTTACCAAACCATGGGCTCTCAAGTTAGCTAGCTTCAATAGCTTAGCTGACTCGTTGGATCATGCTAAGAGGACTACAACTGTCAACAGAGAAGAAGAGCTTAAAAAATACGTTCAAGATGCAAGGGCTTGTGTTTTAGTCAGTGATCCGCCCAGCCCACCAAACGGACTCCTAAAGATGATCTTGGACGCCATCCCTCAGCCAAGGTTAAGATTGAAGAGGATACATTACCCTGAAGAGCTATTTGTCGATTTTTCATATTCCTATTCTGATCGGCTCAATCATCTCCGATCCTTCTGTCTGTTTGATGACGCAGAAGCTTTTTGTGAATTGCGAGATGGGTTCTCCCACGTTTTTGATCTTCTCTACACGAAATCGAAGATAACTTCCAGTGGTCGTGGCTGCACAGGGCGTGAATGGGGTGGCTTTCTTACATGGTTGCTCAATGTGTTTCTGCCAGCGGCTGCCACTATACTGTTCCACACTAGCCACAAGAAGGCAGTTCAAAGTGACGATATCACCCTAACATTTGTCCTGTTGTACAGCGCCATTGCGCTAGAGTTCTTTTCAATGATCATCATTGGTGCATTTGGATTGTCATGGATTCACACAGTTCCGCAGCGGAGCATTCTGGGACAAATTGCCCGCAGCAAACGACACGACAAGCTGAAGATCTTGGCAACACACCTGAGATGCAAGGACTTGCTTGACCAACACTGGTCGATGAAGTCATGTTACTCAGCCATGGAAATTACAGAGTTAGTGCGCGTACATGTCCGGGAGGGGTGGAAGGCCTACATATGTGATGCTGAGAGTTACAGGGAGTTCAATGATATCAGGGGCCAATGGACACTTGAGCGTGAGCAATGCCACATACAACTGAATTGGAGCTTAGAGAAGCCGTTCGATGAGAGCATCCTTCTCTGGCATATAGCCACAGATTTGTGCTATCAACAAATGGACTCATATCCTTTTTCTAGACGAAGATGCAGAGAAATATCCAATTACATGATGCACCTACTGATTGTTAATCCTGAGATGCTAATGCCAGGCAGCAGGAGAAGTTTGTTTGCAATAGCCTACAGTGAACTTGAAGCCATCGCGAAGGGTGAGGACACACTAATGGATGAAAATAATGTTGCAAAGAAAGTGATAAAACAGATGAAGTCTGCACAAGATAATAGTACCAAGGAAACCTTTATTTACGACGCGTGGCTGCTTTCTGAAGGGTTGATGAGTCTCGATATTGAAAAGAGGTGGAGGGTGATCCAAGGTGTGTGGCTAGAGATGATGTGCTTTTCCGCCGGCAGATGCAGAGGGTTCTTGCATGCCAAGGCACTAGGCTCCGGAGGACAATATCTCTCCTATGTCTGGCTCTTGTTGGCGTATTTTGGGATGGAGACATCCGCAGAGAGGGTTCAAAGGACACAAAAGCTCAATTTCTCAGAGGAAAAGAGAAAGCGCCTTCAGACTGAAGACCAAGACGTTGCCAGTGCATCCGCTTTCGAAGGAACAGAACAAGAAATCACCGCATCTCCAGAGACTTCCCAAGGTGATTCCGCCATGGAGATTGTTGTCTCTGCATAAGAATAGCAACCTGTTTTATTACATTGCTTGTGTCACAGTAGCTCCACTCTAGTTCTGATGTACCGTGCCTGGTGTGATCGTTATTTTTTTACTTTTATTTGTTGGATGTTCTACTACATAACGCCATATCCGGCCCCCATTGTACTGCGTGATGTAACCTGGCACAAATTTGAATTGAATGTGAAGTTTCAATATTGTGGCCGTTGGAGCTTTATCTTCTATCTCTAAATAGACCCCACTATATTATTTCTGTGCATGCAGGATATACACATCAACATGATTCTAATTGATCCATGTCATTTAGCCATTCACGTTTTTTCCTCCCAAGTGGCCTTTCAATTTATCGTTTTTTGTTCGTCCGGTGTTTCTATCCATATCCATACTACTTAAAATAAGCCAACACAAATTATTCTACAGCCACCAATTCTTTGTGTTCACAGAACCACCTCGGCTGTTTTTACCCTCTACTCAAATCTAACTGCAAGCTGCGTCTGGTGTGTGTACGTAACATTTACCCTGGCGGAATGCAGACGAAACTTTCCGCACCTCCCCCTCTCGCCTTTCTCTCAGTCAAAGTGTTCTTCTATACTACTTATAAATAAGCCAACACGAATTACTCTGCAGTCACCAATTCTTTGTGTACACAAAACAACCTTGTGATAGGGGATTGGTGTCCGATCTTTCGATGAGATGGGGATAACTCGATTTGGTGTAATTTGACCTTGACGATCCGACTACAACGTGGGTGCACGTTGCGCCAATGCAATCGCTAAACCAATCTCCTGGAGGTTACTGATCTCGCGGGCGCGATCAGCCTAACCACGATGGTCTGAATTCCTGCAAGCAATCGAAGAACAAGCAAGAACTCAAGATGCAATCTGAATATTGCGAATATAGATGAAGGATTACAGAGGTGGGATTCCGATAGTGCGTAGTACAGCAGGTCTAGCAGATCTGGTGTCTATGGCGAAGAGTAGCAGAGGCTAATTCTTATTCTAAACAAAATCCAAGTTCTAATGACGGCTATGGAGGGGAATATATGGAGGAAGAGAAGGGATTTTCGTCCAGCCAGCTAGGGCTGACAGAAAACACCCCTAAATGGGCCTTCCTCCACATATAAGGCCTCTAAAAAACCCCTAACATACCTATTCCGAAAATACATGGGTCTGGCCCATAAAATAAGGTGACGCAGCACCAGAAATAACACTTGGACGAATTTTATGATGAAGTAACTTGTGAAATTCGCCCAAGCCTCTTGACATCATTATTGTGACTTTATAATCCGGAATTCTGCACCAATATCATCAGCAGCGCCATCCCGCACAAGCTTGCGTCCTCCATGCACGATCATGCTCCAATACGCATCCTTCCCGTCCTTGCTAGGTCCATCATTGTTGTGGGTATGATTTACGGGTATCCAATAGTAGTGCCAAATATCCGGCAAGCCCGGGTGGCCCATAGATGGTGGTGGAGGAATATAGCCCATCGGGCGGCTCAGTTGTTGTTGATCAAGATGGAAGAAGTCCAGCCCAGGAACAAGGAGCCGGATCCGCCAAGCTACCGCAGGGAGCCGGATCCAAGGAGGACTGCGCCAGGAGGACGGATCCATAGTGAACAAGGCAGGAGGCGGATCCTTGGAGTGCAAGACAATGTACTTTCCATAATTAGGCGAACTTGTATACGGGTAGGATTCTCCTTAGAAATCTCGGGTCAGGGCGCCTTTATAAGCCGGATCCTGAGAGCCTTTGAGGCACGGTTCAGAATAGCCACAACTTGTAAATCGCGAATACTTCGCCCAGATAATTCCAGACAAGCAGCAGTAGGCCCTGCCCTCGTGCAGCGTGATCCGAAGCTGGGTAAAGTTTCGTGTCCCCGTCCTCGTTTCCTCCGCCTCATGGCCCCTACTACTTCTCCCCTCCGTGAGGATACCTCCTCCCGGATATTGTCTTCGATGCAACGACAGTTGGCGCCCACCGTGGGGCAAGAGGCGTCTAGAGGTCGGAACCAGGCGGGTTCCACCTTAGCCGGAATCGGCGACTCAATCGCCGTCGGCCGCGTTCTCTATGCCGGAGGATTTCCGGTCGTCCTTAGGGATGAGTTCTCGATTCCGGCTAGAGAGCAAATCGTTCATCACTCCATCGTCCCGATCGGAGGGATTCACATCTACATCGGCGAATCCGCTTTTAGCGGAGCCGTGCAGGTAAGCTTCGCTGAGGAAACCGCCGCAATGCTGGAGGCAATTGCGAAGATCCGATCTGAGATGCAGGAGCTCCGCAAGGGAATTTCTGCCTCAGATCTGAAAAAATCAAACCCCACCCAATCTGCCCCAGAGCAGGAGAAGATGGTGGAAGACCTACGCAGATCCACCTGGGTTTCCAAGGTGTTAGAGAAGCAAAGGTGTCACTTCGTCAACTACCTGAGCCATACTGCTGGATCCGCCTCCCCCAAGGAAGCAGCCGGAGAAAGCACGATTCCAGGAGCTGAAGAAGATTTCTCCATCCTTGACGATCTGAAACCCCTCTCTGGAGATTATTCTCCCATAGAGTCGGAGGAATATGACAGATGGTGCAAGGAGATGGAGGCTGCGGTAAACTCTCACAACGCTTCTCCGCCTAAGCAGATCTTCGCGTCCTTAGCCGCGGTAGAGGAAGTTGCAGAAAGTTTAGACGAAACTCCACCAGACGCTGGAATTCCTCCGCCAGAGCAGCCACCTGCTCCGCCGAGGCAAAATCTCCGCCCTGTTAATGAGTTCGTCGCCCGCAATCTGGATTTCCAGGCGGAAGAAGAAACCGCTGCTGAAGCAATTCTCCGGCTAGGGGGAGCAGAGGCTGAAAAACCGTTTACGGAGAAACTCTGACAGAACCCATCACGCCAGCGAACGCAGCAGATCCCGCCGCCCTGGAACAGAAAAGGCTTGCACTCAAGAAGGAAGCTGAAGATATTAAGGAGTTGAATGCGGAACTCTATCGAAGGCAGCTTGCTTGCGACCAAGAGTATGAGGAAACTATAAAACTCAAGGAGCAGTTCAAAAGCAACATCCTAGCATCCACGCTAATAAAGCATGACTTGGAGACTCAGTTGAAGGAAGCTCGGGATGCTCTTAAGGAAGCAAAAAAGCGGAGAGATCAAATCTCTCCGCGCAAGATCAACTTCGATGGAGCTTCAAATCGCAAGCCCTTGGCAACTCCAAAAGATAACATGTTCAAAGCAGCAGAAATCCTCGCCAAAGGAGACGACAACATTGATCTCGATCTACTGAGGACAATCGTTGGAACAGCTGTTAAACAGCAGAGCAAGGCAGACACGGCGCGGAAGCTTGCCTCCGACCCGGAGATGTGCAAATCCACCGCCCACATGCCGGAAAAGAAGGACAGGCGCGATGAACATTCAAGAACTGGCTCAACAGAACGCCGGAGAAGAGCCAGAGATCACCCGGATCCAATTCCTATCCCCTCTGGTCAGCCAGAAGAGAGACCCCATGGAAAAGGACCGATGTACACCAGCAAGGAGAAATACCATAACGCATCCGCTCCAAAATACCCCCACCCAGCTCCAAGACCTCCATCTCCGCGTCCAGCCGGAAACGCCAAGCCTCATGGGGCAGGTGGTATAAACATCCGCGATGCCGGAGAATACAAGAGGGATCGGAGCAGAGACAGGGAGGAAGCAAGACACTCACGGCGAGCCAGAGACGATCACCGCAATGACGATGATCATCACCGCGGCCGTAGCAAGTCAAAGGATGCCGGAAAATCTCGCCGCAAGGATGGTTACCAAAAAAGTCACCATGGTGAAAGCAAGAAAGAGGGACACGGAGATTCCGGCAGCAGCCACAAAGGCAAGAAACCACCGCACGGTTCTCCATCACCACCACCAAGCCATGGAAAGGTGGAGGAGGCCGGAGATCCCGTACTCCCGATGCTAAAAAAAAGAAGACGCGCGAGACAGGCTGAACGAGTATGCTGCAAACTACTTCGGCCCCAAATGTTTCGTAAGGAGGATCCGTGAAGAGCCACTTCCTAAAGGCATCAACCCCAAGCTTCCCGGAAATAGCAGGCTTTACGATGGAAGCGGGCGTCCAGATATCTGGCTCCAGGACTACTACAGAGCAATTGACTTTGTAGCCGGAGGAACCCCCAACATCGCTTGCCGCCTCATCCAAAACTACTTGGTGGGTCCGGCTCGCACGTGGTTGCATGACTTACCGGAAAATTCGATCTTTTGCTGGTTTGACTTGAAGATAGCTTTTGAAAAGCACTTCCGAGGCACCCACAAAAGACCCCACACGGCTAGCGACCTCCAGATGTGCGTCCAGAGGAAGGGAGAAACTTCTCGAGAATTCCTGTCCCGTTGGTTGGAGGCTAGAAACAATTGCAAGGGCGTCGACGACACCACTTGCATACTATCCTTCGTCCATGGGCTTAGGAGGGGAAGCTTGCTGAGGCACTCCCTGCAATGCGAGCTAAACGCAGGAAGGCTAAACCTCAATGACATGATTGCCACCGCAAGCAATATGGCAGCTGCTGATGACGATGCCGGAGGATTCATGTCAGCAACTGCTCTCCCTGAGGCCTCAAACAGTAACAAGAACGGCAGCAACAAGCGCAAGGCTCCGACGGAAGATCACAAACCTGGAGGATCCGACTTGGTGGCAGCAACCTTTCAGCAAAGACGCCAAGGCGGAAACCGCGGCCAAGGGCGTGGTGCCGGAAACAGCAAGGGACAGCAGCACGTCGACAAGGTCGCACCAGCCGCTAACTCCCGCGTTCCGCAAACTTATGAGGAATACAGGGACATGCCTTGTTTGTCTCACCTTGATCCAGCAACAGGCAAGTCCACCCACACCAATCGCCACTGCAAGTGGGTAAACAGCCTCAAGGAAGATCCAGAAGCCGGATACAAGCGCGCAAGGAAGCCTCGGCCACGTGGAAAAGGTGGCAAGAATAAAGAGAAGCCGGAAACTTCAGGTGCAGCTGACGACATGGAAGAGGATGAATCTTCGCAGGACCCCAAAGAGGAGGCGCAGATAAATCCGGAAATCCTTTCTCAAAGAGGGCCCATGCAGCCCACCACACCTTCCTTGGCACTCCATCAGTTCGCCAAAAGAAATCCGCGCTCAGAGTCCTAAACGCATCAATTCCGGCTGTACCCCAGTACGTGAAGTGGTCGGAAAAGCCCAGTACCTTTGATAGGAGAGATCATGCGCCCCTTATCCCAAAATAGTGCTACGCCTTGGTGGTCAGTCCCCGCATTGACGGATACGACTTTTCCAAGTGCTTGATGGATGGAGGCGCCAGCCTAAATATCATGTACCTGGAAACTTTGGAGAAAATGAACCTTACCAAGGAACAGCTCACACACAGCACCCTGGAATTCCACGGTGTGGTTCCAGGTAAGATGGCAAACTCCCTGGGCAGCATCAAACTTCCTGTGGCCTTCGGTGATGTGAACAACTACCGAGAAGAGATGATCACATTTGAAGTTGTGCCCTTCAAAAGTTCCTACCACGTGATTTTTGGCAGACCAACATACCACAAGTTCCACGCCAGGGCATGCTACATCTACAACAAGCTCGAGATTCCGGGTCCCAATGGTTGGATCACGGTACACGGAGACTTCAAGAAAGCAAGGAAGTGCGAGGAAGGAGAAGCTGCCTTTGCTGAGTCCGTCATAGCCGGAGATGAACTGAAGAGCTACAGGGCCGCAGTGAATCCGGCTGAGATGCATACCACAAAGAAGCAGATTTCCGACCAAACTCCATCATTCAAAGCAGCTATAGAGACCAAAAAGGTGGACCTGAAAGAAGGAGATTCCACCAAGCAGGTTTCTATAGGAGCTAGCCTGGATGAGAAATAGGAAAACGCGCTCATCGAGTTCCTACGCAATAACTTAGATATTTTTGCTTGGCAACCTTCCGACATGTCCGGGGTGCCAAGGGAACTCGCTGAGCACTACCTCAACATCAATCCAACAGCAAAACCAGTGAAGCAAGCAATGAGACGCTTTGGAGATGATACGTCCATTTTGCGTCACTATTTTATATCATAATTTGCTGTTATTCATTGATATATTTCATATTTGGGGATGATACTTATGTTATTTCATCTATTTTGCATGTTTCATGATTATTGAGGGATCGCGCACCGGAGCCAGGATTCTGCTGGAAAAAGCGTCGTCAGAAGGCAATATTTCGGAAGATCAACAATTGCCAGAAATTATATGAAAAATCCTATTTTTCCAGAAGACGAAGGGAGCCAGAAGGGGGAGCCGAGAGGGGCCGTCGTGGGCCCACCCCACAGGCCGGCGCGGGCCAAGGCCTGGCCGCGCCGCCCTGTGAGGAGGGGGCCCACAGCCCCCTCTGGCCTCCTCTCCTTCGCGTATATCTTCGTCCCGAAAACCTAAGACCGGGAGGATAGTCGCGAAGAGTCACAGCCGCCTCTGCGGGGCGGAAAACACCAGAGAGAAAAGAGCTCTCCAGCAGGCTGAAATCTGCCGGGGAAATTCCCTCCCGGAGGGGGAAATCGACGCCATCGTCACCGACATCGAGCTGGACATCATCTCCATCACCATCGTCATCATGTTCATCATCATCACCGCCATCTCCACCGCTGCACCTCATCACCGCTGTAACAATTAGGGTTGAATCTTGATTGTTTGATAGGGGAAACTCTTCCGGTATTGATCCCTACTTGTTGTTGATGCTATTGAGTGAAACCATTGAACCAAGGTTTATGTTCAGATTGTTATTCATCATCATATCACCTCTGATCATGTTCCATATGATGTCTCGTGAGTAGTTCGTTTAGTTCTTGAGGACATGGGTGAAGTCTAAATGTTAGTAGTGAATTATGTTGGGTAATATTCAATGTTATGATATTTAAGTTGTGGTGTTATTCTTCTAGTGGTGTCATGTGAACGTCGACTACATGATACTTCACCTTTATGGGCCTAGGGGAATACATCTTGTACTCGTTTGCTAATTGCGGGGTTGCCGGAGTGACAGAAACCTAAACCCCCGTTGGTATATCGATGCGGGAGGGATAGCGGGATCTCAGAGTTTAAAGCTGTGGTTAGATTTATCTTAATTACTTTCTTGTAGTTGCGGATGCTTGCAAGGGGTATAATCACAAGTATGTATTAGTCCTAGGAAGGGCGGTGCATTAGCATAGGTTCACCCACACAACACTTATCAAAACAATGAAGATTAATCAACTATATGAAGCGAAAGCACTAGACTAAATCCCCGTGTGTCCTCAAAAACGTTTGGTCATTATAAGTAAACAAACCGGCTTGTCCTTTGTGCTAAAAAATATTGGGCCACTCGCTGCAATTGTTACTCTCGCACTATACTTACTCGTACTTTATTCAACTACTACATCAAAACCCCCTGAATACTTGTCTGTGAGCATTTACAGTGAAACCTTCGTCAAAACTGCTTGTCAACACCTTAAGGACCTCGTTGGGATCGACATTCTTACTTATCGAAAATACTACGATACACCCCTTATACTTGTGGGTCATCAAGACTATTTTCTGGCGCCGTTGCCGGGGAGTGAAGCGCTATTGGTAAGTGGAATTGGTAAGGGAAACTTTTACTGTTAGTGCTGATTTTATTTCTGCCTGCTGCTATAATTCATTATGGAGGGATCTTCTCTTGAATGTTTGTTTGGAAAATCTACTACTACTGCAAAGGTAGTGGATGAGGCGCCAGGTGAGAAAGAGGTTCCATACAAAATACCTATGAAAATCATTGGACGTGTTGTGGATAACCGTTATACAGGGGATGGAACTGTCCATCCTGGAGATCATTTACTGTTTTTACATGAATTATGCGGTTTATTCAAGTGTGCAGGTATTGCTATGGATGAAGTGAGGGAGAAACTATTCTCTATATAGCTGTCTGGTAAAGCGGCGCATTGGTATAAATTATTGGATGATGGGGATTCTCTTGAATGGAATGATATCGTGCCCCGATTTTATTCTAAGTTCTATCCTCCAAGTGAAATTCACAAAGACCGGAACCGCATATATAATTTTTGGCCTCATGATGGAGAGAGTATTGCCCAAGCGTGGGGGAGATTGAAGTCTTTAATGCTCAAATGCCCCATTCATGAGCTTCCTGGTAATGTTATCATTGATAATTTATATGCAAGACTTTCTTTGTAAGACAAGACCTTGCTGGATACGTCTTGTTCTGGATCATTTACACGCAACAAAAAAGAGTTTAAAAGGGACCTTCTTAATCGGATCCAGGAGAATACTGAAGGATGGGAGAACGACAAGGATAGAGAATCAGGTATAAATTATGATTATAAATGCATTGAAGCTTTTATGGACACTGATAAATTTCGTAATATGAGTGCTACTTATGGTCTTGATTCTCAAGTTGCTGCAAATCTTTATAAAGCTTTTGCCTCTCATTATGAATTGCCTAAGAAGAATTTTGATAAGTTTCATGAACCGTATAAAGATAAAATTGATTCATCTATAAATAAATGTGTTGTAATTGAAACTGTGGATCATGTTATTCCTGAAGCTTATATTGAAAAAACTCCTTTTCCTGCTAAAATGAAGGAGTACTCTGTTATAAATAGTGCGGTTAATAAAATTGAAAAGAAACCTATAGAACCCGAAGAGCAAATAAAAGTTGAACCTGCTATTGCAATAGTTAAAGATCTTGTGACTGAAAATGTGGAAGATGGTCATATTATTTTCTGTGGAAGAATTGGTGATCATTGTTATTATGGTTTATGCGATATTGGTGCAAGTATTAGTGCTATTCCTTATGAGCTTTACACGGAGATTATGCACGAAATTGGTTCTTGTGAACTTGAAGATATTGATGTGGTTATTCGACTGGCTAATAGAGAAACTATCTCTCCAATTGGTATTGTTCGAAATGTGGAAGTTCTATGTGGTAAGATTAAATATCCTGCTGACTTTTCGGTACTTGGTTCTGCTGCTAGTAAGTATTGTCCTATCATTTTTGGTAGACCTTTTCTAAATACTTGTGGAGCTGTTATAGATTGCAAGAAAGAGAAAATTTTGACTAAATTTGCTGGTGAATCTTATGAGTTTAATTTCTCCAAATTTGCCAAATCTCCTTATAAAGCTGATTCACCTAATAATGATTTTAGAGTTGAACAGTGTGCATCTATTGCTCTTGCTCCTAATAATCCTTTGCAGCAACATTTGGAGAATAGTGAGAGTGAAGTTTTTAGGGAAGAAAGAAATGAGCTTGATGAAATTTTCCTTCGTCAACCTATACTTAAACATGATTTACCGGTAGAAGATCTAGGTATAACATTGCCACCAAAAGAAGATCCTGTTTTTGATTTAAAGCCATTGCCTGATGATCTTAAATATGCTCATATTGATGATAAGAAAATATATCCTGTTATTATTAGTTCTAAGCTTTCAGAGATTGAGGAAGAGAGGTTATTGGAAATATTGAAGAAACACCGAGGAGCTATTGGCTACACTCTTGATGACTTGAAGGGGATTTCTCCCTCTATTTGCCAACATGCCATTAATATGGAAGACGATGCAAAGCCTGTTGTTGAACATCAACATCGTCTAATTCCTAAGATGAAGGATGTGGTAAGGAATGAGGTATTAAAACTTCTTGAAGCTGGTATTATATATCCTATTGCTGATAGTAGATGGGTTAGTCCTGTGCATTGTGTTCCTAAGAAAGGAGGAATGACTGTTGTGCCTAATGACAATGATGAGCTCATACCTCAAAGAGTAGTTGTAGGCTATAGAATGTGCATTGATTATCGAAAAGTTACTAAGGGTACTAAGAAAGATCATTAACCTTTGCCTTTTATTGATAAAATGTTAGAAAGGTTGTCTAAAAATACTCATTTTTGCTTTCTTGATGGTTATTCTGGGTTTTCACAAATTGCTGTTAAAACTAAAGATCAAGAGAAAACCACTTTCACTTGTCCTTATGGAACTTATGCTTATAGACGTATGCCTTTTGGTTTATGTAATGCTCCTGCTACTTTTCAAAGATGCACGTCTGCTATTTTTCATGGTTTTTGCGAGATTATGGTAGAGGTATTCATGGATGATTTCTCTGTTTATGGGAATTATTTTGATAATTGCTTGCGGAACCTTGATAAAGTTTTGCAGAGATGTGAAGAAACTAACCTTGTTCTTAATTGGGAGAAATGCCACTTTATGGTTAATGAAGGAATTGTATTGGGACATAAAATTTCGAGAGAGGTATTGAAGTTGATAGAGCTAAAGTTGAAGCAATTGAGAAGATGCCCTATCCTAGGGATGTTAAAGGTATTCGTAGTGTTCTTGGTCATGCTGGATTTTATAGGAGATTTATTAAAGACTTCTCCAAGATTTCAAAACCTCTTACTAATCTTCTTCAAAAAGATGTACCTTTTGTTTTTGATGATGATTGTAAGGAAGCTTTTGAAACTCTAAAGAAAGCCTTAACAACTGCTTCTATAGTTGAACCCCCTAATTGGAATTTACCTTTTGAAATTATGTGTGATGCTAGTGATTTTGCTGTAGGTGCTGTTCTTGGACAGCGAGTAGATAAAAAATTGAATGTTATTCATTATGCTGGTAAAACTCTTGATGCTGCTCAAAGAAATTATGCTACAACTGAAAAAGAATTGTTAGCCGTAGTCTTTGCTTGTGATAAGTTTAGATCCTATATTGTTGATTCAAAAGTTACAATTCATACTGATCATGCTGCAATTAGATACCTAATGCAAAAGAAAGATGCTAAGCCAAGGCTTATTAGATGGGTGCTTCTATTGCAAGAATTTGATTTGCATATTATAGATAGGAAAGGTGCTGATAATCCTGTTGCTGATAATTTATCTATATTGGAAAATATTGCTTATGATCCTGTTCCTGTTAATGATAGTTTTCCAAATGAACAATTGGCTGTAATAAAGGTGAGCTCGCGAGATAGCCCTTGGTATGCTGATTATGCTAACTTTATTGTTTCCAAGTACTTGCCTCCAACCTTTTCAGCTCAGCAAAGGAGGAAATTCTTTTATGATTTGAGGCATTATTTTTGGGATGACCCACACTTATATAAAGAAGGAGTGGATGGTATTTTGCGAAGGTGTGTTCCCGAATATGAACAACAAGAGATATTGAGTAAATGTCATGGTAGTGCTTATGGAGGACATCACGCCGGAGATAGAACCGCGCAAAAGGTTCTACAATCAGGTTTTTATTGGCCAACTCTCTTCAAAGATGCAAGGAAGTTTATTTTATCTTGTGATGAATGTCAAAGGGTTGGTAATATCTCCAGACGCAATGAAATTCCTATGAATTATACTCTTGTTATTGAACCATTCGATTGTTGGGGATTTGACTTCATGGGACCTTTCCCCTCTTCAGAAGGTAACACTCATATACTTGTTGCTGTTGATTATGTTACTAAATGGGTGGAAGCCATACCCACAAAAAGTGCTGATGGTGAGACTTCTTTGAGAATGCTTTTAGATATTATTTTCCCAGATTTGGAGTTCCTAGATATCTTATGACTGATGGAGGTTCTCATTTTATTCATGGTGGTTTTAGAAAAACTCTTGCTAAATATGGTATTAATCATAGGATTGCTTCCGCTTATCATCCTCAAACTAGTGGGCAAGTAGAACTATCAAATAGAGAGATTAAATCTATCTTGCAAAAGACTGTTAATAAATCTAGAAATAATTGGGCTAGTAAATTGAAGGAAGCATTGTGGGCTTATAGAACTGTTTATAAAAATCCCATGGGGATGTCACCTTATAAAATGGTTTATGGAAAAGCTTGTCATTTACCTTTAGAACTAGAGCACAAAGCTTATTGGGCTGTAAGAGAACTAAATAAAGATCCTAAACTTGCCGGTAATAAGAGACTGCTACAACTGAGTTCTCTAGATGAATGGAGAAGTGAAGCTTATGAGAATGCTAAACTCTTTAAAGAGAAAGTTAAAAAATGGCATGATAGAAGAATTATCAAAAGAGAATTTAATACTGGGGATAAAGTCCTATTGTATCGGCCTCGTCTCAGATTCTTTGCAGGGAAATTACTCTCAAAATGGGAAGGACCATATGTCATTGAAGAGGTGTATCGATCAGGAGCAATTAAAATTAGCTCTCTCAAAGGCAATGCCACACATGTAGTGAATGAATAAAGACTCAAGCATTATATCTCAGGTGATTCTTATAATGAAGATGTTGATGTTATTCGAGTGGTAACTCCGGAAGCTTTCATCAAAGGTCAAATTGACAGTCCGACAGAATTCAACTTTGAATAGGTAACAATACTGGTAATAAAAAGTTCGCGTTTTACTTTCCGAACAATGTTTTTTGCTGTTTTTGGAAAATATGAAAAATTACGAGATCGAAACGGAGTGGAGGAGACGCACGAGGGCGCGCCCCCATAGGCCGGCGTGGGCCCTACCCTGACCGCGCCGCCCTATGAGGAGGCCGCCTCGTCGCCGCTCTCCGACTCTGGTTCGACCTGGTACTTTCCTTTTGATGTAAAAATTTATTCTATATAATCCACTGGACCCCTAGAGGTCCGTATATCGTTTCTCGACGTGTTTTATTTCGAGCTGTTTCTGCCAGGATCTGTTTTCAATCTAGAAGCACCATGGTCTCCAACAACAAGGGCAAAGAGCTTTCGGATGAAGATATTCAAGATCCCGAGTGGAAAGAGGTGGACGAGAACGTCAAGGAAGAAGATGAAGAAGAAGTGGAGGAAGACTCGCGTGCGCACCCGCGTGCTACAATCGCAAGCATCAGGGTGGTGGAGAACCCTTTCAGTACCAAGAGGGGCGCAAGAATTCGCACCGGAGGAAAGGTTCCACGTCACTACCTAGCTCCCAAGGCATATTCTCCAGGCACCTACAACCCCTTCCGCAATCTAATTTACAATAGTCAAATTGAAAGGACTCCCAAGGCAGCATTGCCTAGCAATTGGGATATAGATCGTTCTAACACTGCAGGAAGGATGAAGCCTGAAGCTGAAGAGTGGGGAGATAACTCCAAGAGTTGGGACTCGCCGTCGGACATACTTCTCAACCACGTCGAGCACAATTCGGAGATGATCCGCAACCTCATGTACAAGATTGAAGAGCTTCAGGAGCTGGTTGAGAAGCTTGTCAAGAATTCATCACCACCACCGCCAAAGGAGTAATTCATCATCGGTATTGGCATCCCCTTGGTTTGTTCCAAGCTTGGGGGAGTGCCGCGGTATCACATCATCACTATCTTTTACTTTTTACTATCAAGTAGTGTCATATCATGAGTAGGGAAGTTATCATATAAGATGGGTTGCGGTGTGGAAGTATCTCTCCTTTAGTTGGTTGTCTATGTATCCCTTGGTGTGAGTTATCGTTATGGAATATTAATGAGAAGTCTTATCGTTTACATATTGCACATCTTATTTTAGTTTGCAATCTCTATTATATGATTGATCTTTTTAATTAGTATCGGTATCACTTTGGGAGCATTGAATAATCTATTTGGTTTTGGCAAACTTAGCATTGGTCAATAGCAACAACACTTTGAGATTTTAGTAGAAAAGAGAAATACATGTAGATATGTTGTTTCATTGTCATTCTTTCTTGTTAGCTCCATAGCTTATTATTCTGAAGTTAAAATTGTTTGTGCTTACAAGGAAGATGCATGATTGTTTCTATCACATGTATATTTGTTTGCTTCCTTCAACTCTTATGCTTGCTAATTAACCTTGCTAGCCAAAGACCTGTACTGAGAAGGAATGCTTCTCGTGCATCCATACTTTAACCCGAACCTATGCCATTTGTGTCCACCATAACTACCTACTACATGGTATTTCTTGCCATCCCAAGTAAATACTTCATGTGCTACCTTTAAACAATTCAAAATTTACTATCTCTTATTTGTGTCAATGTTTTATAGCTCATGAGGAAGTATGTGGTGTTTTATCTTTCAATCTTGTTGGGCAACTTTCACCAATGGACTAGTGGCTTCATCCACTTATCCAATAACTTTGCAAAAAGAGCTGGCAATGGGATTCCCAGTCCCAAGTTAATTAACTTTTATAATTTTACAAATAGACACTCTTCCATGGTATGTGATTGTTGGATGGCACCCGAGGATTCGGTTAGCCGTGGCTTGAGAAAGCAAAGGTGGGGAGGAGTGTCATCTAAATAAAACTAAAATAAAAAGGCACTCCTTCATGGTATGAGATTGTTGGCAGGCACCCGAGGATTCGGTTAGCCATGGTTTGTGAAAGTAAAGGTTGGAAGGAGTGCCAACCAAAAATAAACTTTATGGGAGCCGCTCTTCGAGAGTTTGTCTGGCAAGGGGGTTAGAGTACCCGCTACCATTCGTTGACAACAACAAACACCTCTCAAATTGTTACTTTTATTCTCTATATGATTTAAAAAACTGAAAAAGCTCTAGCACATGATTTAATCCCTGCTTCCCTCTGCGAAGGGCCTGTCTTTTACTTTATGTTGAGTCAGTAAACCTATTTCCCTCCATCTTAAGCAAGCATTTGAGTTGTTGTAATCAAACCATCTATATTGTGATTTACTTCATCATGTCTTTTATTCTTCCTTGTTTAGTACAAGTTTTATCTGAATGAATATAGCTTTGAAAGTTATCAATAATCATGAAGAGATTATTATGATTGAGTATGCAAGTTGTGCCATATAAGCTTTAACATAAGAGCGCTGCTCGATGGATAAGTACAATCTGTTAATTGTTCTCTGACCAAGAACGAAGTTTTCCATTACCAATTATGATTTCTTATGCACCTTTATTTGTGATTACCCTCTACTTGTTTGAAGTTGAATTATATGAGGAAGTTGTTCATTAGAATGTCTTGTGTGAATTGATATGATGCTTCTTGTCCGTATTTCATTTATCGACTCTTCACTCCATAAACATGTGGTCCTGTTTACCGAGTTCAGTTTCGCTTGGGGACAAGCGAAGTCTAAGCTTGGGGGGAGTTGATACGTCCATTTTGCATCACTATTTTATATCATAATTTGCTATTATTCATTGATATATTTCATATTTGGGGATGATATTTATGTTATTTCATCTATTTTGCATGTTTCATGATTATTGAGGGATCGCGCACCGGAGCCAGGATTCTGCTGGAAAAAGCGTCGTCAGAAGGCAATATTTCGGAAGATCAACAATTGCCAGAAATTATATGAAAAATCCTATTGATGGCGTGTAACACACACGTTCGTTGGGAACCCCAAGAGGAAGGTGTGATGCGCACAGCAGCAAGTTTTCCCTCAGAAAGAAACCAAGGTTATCGAACCAGTAGGAGCCAAGAAGCACGTTGAAGGTTGATGGCGGCGAGATGTAGTGCGGCGCAACACCGGGGATTCCGGCGCCAACGTGGAACCTGCACAACACAAACAAAGTACTTTGCCCCAACGAAACAGGTGAGGTTGTCAATCTCACCGACTTGCTGTAACAAAGGATTAGATGTATAGTGTGGATGATGATTGTTTGCGAGAGAACAGTAGAAACGAGTATTGCGGTAGATTGTATTCGATGTAAAAGAATGGACCGGGGTCCACGAGTTCACTAGAGGTGTCTCTCCCATAAGAAATAGCATATTGGGTAAACAAATTACAGTTGGGCAATTGACAAATAGAGAGGGCATGACAATGCACATACATGACATGATGAGTATTGTGAGATTTAATTGGGCATTACGACAAAGTACATAGACCGCTATCCAGCATGCATCTATGCCTAAAAAGTCCACTTTCAGGTTATCATCCGAACCCCTTACGGTATTAAGTTGTAAACAACAGACAATTGCATTAAGTATGGCGCGTAATGTAATCAATAACTATATCCTCGAACATAGCATCAATGTTTTATCCCTAGTGGCAACAGCACATCCATAACCTTAGAGGTTGCTGTCACTCCCCCAGATTCACGGAGACATGAACCCACTATCGAGCATAAATACTCCCTCTTGGAGTTACAAGCATCAACTTGGCCAAAGCATCTACTAGTAAAGGAGAGCATGCAAGATCATAAACAACACATAGATAGATTGATAATCAACATAACATAGTATTCTCTATTCATCGGATCCCAACAAACACACATGTAGCATTACAGATAGATGATCTTGATCATGATAGGCAGCTCACAAGATCGGACAATGAAGCACAATGGGGAGAAGACAACCATCTAGCTACTGCTATGGACCCATAGTCCAGGGGTGAACTACTCACTCATCAATCCGGAGGCGACCATGGCGGTGTAGAGTCCTCCGGGAGATGATTCCCCTCTCCGGCAGGGTGCCGGAGGTGTTCTCCAGAATCCCCCGAGATGGGATTGGCGACGGCGGCGTCTCAGTATGTTTTCTCGTATCGTGGCTCTCGGTACTGGGGTTTCGCGACGAAGGCTTTAAGTAGGCGGAAGAATTAGGTCGGGGGGCTCACGAGGGGGCCACACAACAGGGCGGCGCGGGCCCCCCCTTGGCCGCGCCGCCTTAGTGTGGCGCCACCTTGTGGCCCCACTTCGTCTCTCCCTCGGACTTCTGGAAGCTTCGTGGAAAAATAGGAACCTGGGCTTTGATTTCGTCCAATTCCGAGAATATTTCCTTACTAGGATTTCTGAAACCAAAAACAGCAGAAAACAACAACTGGCTCTTCGGCATCTCGTTAATAGGTTAGTGCCGGAAAATGCATAATAATGACATATAATGTGTATAAAACATGTGAGTATCATCATAAAAGTAGCATGGAACATAAGAAATTATAGATACGTTTGAGACGTATCAAGCATCCCCAAGCTTAGTTCCTACTCGTCCCGAGTAGGTAAATGATAACAAAGATAATTTCTTAGTGTCAATTCTACCAACATAATCTTGATCATACTATTGTAAGCACATGTAATGAATGCAGCGATCGAAACAATGGTAAATGACATGAGTAAACAACTGAATCATAAAGCAAAGACTTTTCATGAATAGTACTTAAAGACAAGCATCAATAAGTCTTGCATAAGAGTTAACTCATAAAGCAATAATTCAAAGTAGAAAGTATTGAAGCAACACAAAGGAAGATAAAGTTTCAGCGGTTGCTTTCAACTTGTAACATGTATATCTCATGGATATTGTCAACATAGAGTAATATAACAAGTGCAATATGCAAGTATGTAGATATCAATGCACAGTTCACACAAGTGTTTGCTTCTTAAGGTGGAGAGAAATAGGTGAACTGACTCAACATAAAAGTAAAAGAATGGTCCTTCAAAGAGGAAAACATCGATTGCTATATTTGTGCTAGAGCTTTTATTTTGAAAACAAGAAACAATTTTGTCAACGGTAGTAATAAAGCATATGAGTTATGTAAGTTATATCCTACAAGTTGCAAGCCTCATGTATAGTATACTAATAGTGCCCGCACCTTGTCCTAATTAGCTTGGATTTACATGGATTATCATAGCATAGCACATGTTTCAACCAAGTGTCACAAAGGGGTACCTCTATGCCGCTCTGTACAAAGGTCTAAGGCGAAAGCTCGCATTGGATTTCTCGCTTTTGGTTATTCTCAACTTAGACATCCATACCGGGACAACATAGACAACGAGATAATGGACTCCTCTTTAATGCATAAGCATTCAACAACAGAATAATATTCTCATAAGAGATTGAGGTTTGTTGTCCAAGCCGAAACTTCCACCATGGATCATGGCTTTAGTTAGCGGCCCAATGTTCTTCTCTAACAATATGCATACTCAAACCATTTGATCATGATAAATCACTCTTACTTCAGACAAGACGAACATGCATAGCAACTCACATGATATTCAACAAAGAAATAGTTGATGGCGTCCCCAGAAACATGGTTATCGCACAACAAGCAACTTAATAAGAGATAAAGTGCATAAGTACATATTCAATACCACAATAGTTTTTACGCTATTTGTCCCATGAGCTATATATTGTAAATGTAGAGAATGGAAATTTTAAAGGTAGCACTCAAGCAATATACTTTGGAATGGCGGAGAAATACCATGTGGTAGGTAGGTATGGTGGACACAAATGGCATAGTGGTTGGCTCAAGGATTTTGGATGCATGAGAAGTATTCCCTCTCGATACAAGGTTTAGGCTAGCAAGGTTATTTGAAACAAACACAAGGATGAACCGGTACAGCAAAACTCACATAAAAGACATATTGTAAACATTATAAGACTCTATACCGTCTTCCTTGTTGTTCAAACTCAATACTAGAAATTATCTAGACCTTAGAGAAACCAAACATGCAAATCAGATTTTAGCATGCTCTATGTATTTCTTCATTAATGGGTGCAAAGCATATGATGCAAGAGCTTAAACATGAGCACAACAATTGCCAAGTATCACATTATTCAGGATGTTATACCAATTACCACATATATCATTTTCCAATTCCAACCATATAACAATTTAACGAAGAAGAAACTTCGCCACGAATACTATGAGTAAAGCCCAAGGACATACTTGTCCATATGCAACAGCGGAGTGTGTCTCTCTCCCATACAATGAATGCTAGGATCCATTTTATTCAAACAAAACAAAAACAAAAACAAACAGACGCTCCAAGCAAAGTACATAAGATGTGACGGAATAAAAATATAGTTTCAGGGGAGGAACCTGATAATGTTGTCGATGAAGAAGGGGATGCCTTGGGCATCACCAAGCTTAGACGCTTGAGTCTTCTTAATATATGCTGAGGTGAACCACCGGGGCATCCCCAAGCTTAGAGCTTTCACTCTCCTTGATCATGGTGTATATCATCCTCCTCTCTTGACCCTTGAAAACTTCCTCCACACCAAACTTAAAGCAACTCATTAGAGGGTTAGTGCACAATTAAAATTCACATATTCAGAGGTGACACAATCATTCTTTATACTTCTGGACATTGCACAAAGCTACTGAAAGTTAATGGAATAAAGAAATCCATCAAGCATGACAAAACAGGCAATGCAAAATAAAAGGCAGAATCTGTCAAAAATAGAACAGTTCGTAAAGACGAATTTCTAACAGGCACCAGACTTGCTCAAATGAAAAAACTTAAAACTAATGAAAGTTGCGTACATATCTGAGGATCACTCACGTAAATTGGCATAATTTTCTGAGTTTCTTGCAGAGAATTAGACCCAGATTCGTGACAGCAAAGAAAACTGTTTCTGCGCAGTAATCCAAATCTAGTATCATACTTTTATTAGAGACTTTACTTGGCACAACAATGCAATAAAACTAAGATAAGGAGAGGTTGCTACAGTAGTAAACAACTTCCAAGACTCAAATATAAAACAAAATTACTGTAGTAAAAACATGGGTTGTCTCCCATAAGCGCTTTTCTTTAACGCCTTTCAGCTAGGCGCAGAAAGTGTGTATCAAGTATTATCAAGTGGTGGAGCATCTGCAGCGAGATGCGGAGTTTTATCAACCATGCATAGTATATTGGATACATAAGTTTTAGCGTCTCCCTTTTCATTGGTTTTGGGCTTGCTACTCTCATCAAACAAATTTTCGGGAACAAGCCAAGCATAGTTATTTTCTAGTGCATCATTCATAGCTAAGAGTTTACATGGTATTGGTGCTTTGATCTCCCCACCATCATTAACATTATTAGTGTACCTTATTCTCTCCAAGTCCATCTTTTCAAGGAGACTAACAAAATTGGTGCAAGAACCAAGCATATTATATTTAGCAAAGACCTTTCTAGCCTCTCTTGCTATACCACCAAATTCTCTAAGAAGGGTTTCTAAAACAAAATCTTTCTTTTCCCCTTCTTCCATATCACCGAGTGTAAGAAACATATGTTGGATTATAGGATTGAGATTAACAAATTTAGTTTCCATCATACGAACTAAAACAGCAGCGGCAATTTCATAAGTAGGAGCAAGGTCTACCAAGTGTCTATCTTCAAAATCATCAACGGTACTAACATGAGTGAAAAATTCTTCTATATTATTTCTCCCAATTATAGACCCGCGCCCTACCGGCATGTCTTTAACGGTAAAATTAAAAGGAAACATGATGAAACAAGTAAAGTAAGTGCAAGTAACTAATTTTTTTGTGTTTTTGATATAGAGTGCAAGACAGTAAATAAAGTAAAACTAGCAACTAATTTTTTTGTATTTTGATATAATGCAGCAAACAAAGTAGTAAATAAAATAAAGCAAGACAAAAACAAAGTAAAGAGATTGCGATGTGGAGACTCCCCTTGCAGCGTGTCTTGATCTCCCCGGCAACGGCGCCGTGGAAAATATGCTTGATGGCGTGTAACACACACGTTCGTTGGGAACCCCAAGAGGAAGGTGTGATGTCGCACAGGCAGCAAGTTTTCCCTCGAGAAAGAAACCAAGGTTTATCGAACCGAGTAGGAGCCAAGAAGCACGTTGAAGGTTGATGGCGGCGAGATGTAGTGCGGCGCAACACCAGAGGATTCCGGCGCCAACGTGGAACCTACACAACACAACCAAAGTACTTTGCCCCAACGAAACGGTGAGGTTGTCAATCTCACCGGCTTGCTGTAACAAAGGATTAGATGTATAGTGTGGATGATGATTGTTTGCGAGAGAACGAGTAAAAACAATATTGCGGTAGATTGTATTCGATGTAAAAGAATGGACCGGGGTCCACAGTTCACTAGAGGTGTCTCTCCCATAAGAAATAGCATATTGGGTAAACAAATTACGAGTTGGGCAATTGACAAATAGAGAGGGCATGACAATGCACATACATGACATGATGAGTATTGTGAGATTTAATTGGGCATTACGACAAAGTACATAGACCGCTATCCAGCATGCATCTATGCCTAAAAAGTCCACTTTCGGGTTATCATCCGAACCCCTTCCGGTATTAAGTTGTAAACAACGAGACAATTGCATTAAGTATGGCGCGTAATGTAATCAATAACTATATCCTCGAACATAGCATCAATGTTTTATCCCTAGTGGCAACAACACATCCATAACCTTAGGAGTTGCTTGTCACTCCCCAGATTCACGGAGACATGAACCCACTATCGAGCATAAATACTCCCTCTTGGAGTTACAAGCATCAACTTGGCCAAAGCATCTACTAGCAACGGAGAGCATGCAAGATCATAAACAACACATAGATAGATTGATAATCAACATAACATAGTATTCTCTATTCATCGGATCCCAACAAACACACATGTAGCATTACAGATAGATGATCTTGATCATGATAGGCAGCTCACAAGATCAGACAATGAAGCACAATGGGGAGAAGACAACCATCTAGCTACTGCTATGGACCCATAGTCCAGGGGTGAACTACTCACTCATCAATCCGGAGGCGACCATGGCGGTGTAGAGTCCTCCGGGAGATGATTCCCCTCTCCGGCAGGGTGCCGGAGGTGATCTCCGAATCCCCCGAGATGGGATTGGCGACGGCGGCGTCTCGGTATGTTTTCTCGTATCGTGGCTCTCGGTGCTGGGGTTTCGCGACGAAGGCTTTAAGTAGGCGGAAGAGTTAGGTCGGGGGGCTCACGAGGGGCCACACAACGAGGCGGCGCGGCCCGGGCCTGGCCGCGCCGCCTGTGGTGTGGCGCCACCTCGTGGCCCCACTTCGTCTCTCCCTCGGACTTCGGAAGCTTCGTGGAAAAATAGGAACCTGGGCTTTGATTTCGTCCAATTCGAGAATATTTCCTTACTAGGATTTACGAAACCAAAAACAGCGAGAAAACAGACAAGCGGCTCTTCGGCATCTCGTTAATAGGTTAGTGCCAGAAAATGCATAATAATGACATATAATGTGTATAAAACATGTGAGTATCATCATAAAAGTAGCATGGAACATAAGAAATTATAGATACGTTTGAGACGTATCACCTATCTTTCCAGAAGACGAAGGTAGCCAGAAGGGGGAGCCGAGAGGGGCCGCCATGGGCCCACCCCACAGGCCGGCGCGGGCCAAGGCCTGGCCGCGCCGCCCTGTGAGGAGGGGGCCCAGAGCCCCCTCTGACCTCCTCTCCTTCGCGTACATCTTCGTCCCGAAAACCTAAGACCGGGAGGATAGTAGCGAAGAGTCACAGCCGCCTCTGCGGGGCGGAAAACACCAGAGAGAAAAGAGCTCTCCGGCAGGCTGAAATCTGCCGGGGAAATTCCCTCCCGGAGGGGGAAATCGACGCCATCGTCACCGACATCGAGCTGGACATCATCTCCATCACCATCGTCATCATCTTCATCATCATCACCGCCATCTCCACCACTGCACCTCATCACCGCTGTAACAATTAGGGTTGAATCTTGATTGTTTGATAGGGGAAACTCTTCCGGTATTGATCCCTACTTGTTGTTGATGCTATTGAGTGAAACCATTGAACCAAGGTTTATGTTCAGATTGTTATTCATCATCATATCACCTCTGATCATGTTCCATATGATGTCTCGTGAGTAGTTCGTTTAGCTCTTGAGGACATGGGTGAAGTCTAAATGTTAGTAGTGAATTATGTTGGGTAATATTCAATGTTATGATATTTAAGTTGTGGTGTTATTCTTCTAGTGGTGTCATATGAACGTCGACTACATGATACTTCACCTTTATGGGCCTAGGGGAATACATCTTGTACTCGTTTGCTAATTGCGGGGTTGCCGGAGTGACAGAAACCTAAACCCCCGTTGGTATATCGAAGATTAATCAGCTATATGAAGCGAAAGCACTAGACTAAATCCCCGTGTGTCCTCAAGAACGTTTGGTCATTATAAGTAAACAAACCGGCTTGTCCTTTGTGCTAAAAAGGATTGGGCCACTCGCTGCAATTGTTACTCTCGCACTTTACTTACTCGTACTTTATTCAACTGCTACATCAAAACCCCCTGAATACTTGTTTGTGAGCATTTACAGTGAAACCTTCATCAAAACTGCTTGTCAACACCTTCTGCTCCTCGTTGGGATCGACATTCTTACTTATCGAAAATACTACGATACACCCCCTATACTTGTGGGTCATCAGGAGACAAGAAACGCCGCGCCATAGGAATGGATTTAG
This sequence comes from Lolium rigidum, assembly GCF_022539505.1. Lineage (NCBI taxonomy): Eukaryota > Viridiplantae > Streptophyta > Magnoliopsida > Poales > Poaceae > Lolium > Lolium rigidum. Next base: position 40,905,897 of record NC_061511.1, read on the forward strand.
CTAAGTTACTAGAAGCAGGTTTTATAGTAGAGGTTATCCACACAGATTGGGTTGCAAATCCCGTCCTTGTACCTAAGAAGAATTCTGAAATATTAAGAATGTGCATTGACTACTCTGTCTTGAACAAGCATTGCCCAAAAGATCCGTTTCCCTTGCCTCGCATTGACCAAGTCATTGACTCGACGGCCGGGGCGGAACTTTTGTGTTTTCTCGATGCATATTCCGGTTATCATCAAATTAGGATGAAGGAGTCGGATCAAAAAGCCACCTCTTTCATAACCCCCTTCGGAACTTTTTGCTATGTTACCATGGCTTTTGGTTTGAAAAATGCAGGTGCAACTTACCAGCGTACGATGCACAGATGTCTGAAGGATCAGATCGGCCGGAATGTTCACGCCTATGTGGATGACATCGTAGTCATGACAAGGAAAAACTCCGACTTGATCAGCGACCTCCAGGAAACCTTTGACAATCTCCGGAAATACAAGATGATGTTAAATCCGCTGAAGTGCGTCTTTGGCGTACCAGCCGGAAAACTCCTTAGCTTCATCGTGTCTCACAGAGGCATTGAGGTTAACCCGGAGAAAATCAAGGCTATCATCAACATCAAAAAGCCAAATTGCCTAAAAGATGTGCAACGCTTGACAGGCTGTGGGGCAGCCGTTAGTCGATTCGTTAGCCGTCTTGGTGAAAAGGCACTTCCACTATACAAACTACTAAAGAAAACAGACAAGTTCGTTTGGGATGATGCAGCCGATGCAGCTTTGCAGGAATTAAAGAGAATATTCTCTTCCGCCCCCTATATTGGCTTCTCCATCAGAGTTAGAACCTATGTTCCTCTATTTGGCAGCCTCTAATAGGGTAATAAGCGTAGTCATCGTGGTTGACAGAAAAGAAGAAGGCTACGAATACGGAGTTCAAAGACCTGTCTATTATGTTAGCGAAGTCCTAACGGAATCTAAGCAGCGCTACCCTCATTTCCAAAAGCTAGCCTATGGAGTATTCATGGCTAGCCGAAAACTAAGGCATTACTTCCAAGAGCATCCAATGACTGTTGTGAGCTCAGATCCAATGGGCACAATCATCAACTACTCCAACGCAACGGGACGTGTAGCAAAGTGGGGAATTGAACTTTCCGCCTTTGACATCAACTACAAGCCTAGAGATGCAATCAAGTCCAAGTATTGGTGGATTTCCTCGTCGATTGGACAGAAGCACCAGAAGGCACGCCCATACCGGAGCCAGAAGCATGGATCATGCACTTTGACGGATCAAAGTTAATGCATGGTTCTGGAGCAGGAGTAACGTTGAAGTCTCCGAATGGAGAAGAATTGAAATACGTTCTACAAATTCACTTTGAAGCTACCAATAACATGGCGGAATATGAGGCCCTCCTTCACGGTTTGAGAATCGCCAAGGAAATCGAAATAAAGCACATAGTTTGCTGTGGAGATTCCGACCTGGTGGCTCAACAAGTAGCCGGAACCTGGAAAGCCAGAAATTCCGTCATGGCGGCATATAGAGATGAAGTGGATGAGATCGCAAAGTTCTTCCTCGGATACGAAGTAAAGTACGTCAAAAGAGACGACAACACATCTGCTGATATGTTATCTAAGCTCGGATCCGGCAGGAAACCTATCCCACCCGGAATTTTCCTTGAGCATTTAAAGGTACCTTCAGTAAAAGGCGCTGATGCAAAAAACCTAGACTTGGCAGTTTCTCCGGCTAAGGAGATCATGGTTGTGGTACCGGAATGGACCAAACACTGGTGGAAAAACAGGCTTCGGGTGAGCCCCAAATGTCGCGATGCTGCAGGAGCCGCGACTAATGGTACCTTTAGTCGCGGTTCGGGAGGAGAACCGCGACCAAAGGCCTGGGCCCAGGGCGCTCGGTGGCCAGCCGGTGCACGTGGGGGGTCTTTAGTCGCGGTTGGCCGAGCCAACCGCGACTAAAGGTGCCCGAAGGCCTTTAGTCGCGGTTGGCCGAGGCCAACCGGGACTAAAGCCCCTCCCTATATATACCCATCCAGCAGCCAACACTTAGCCATTTGGTGCCATTCTCTTCACAAGCTTCACAAGTGGGTGTTAGGTTTGCTTTTGGTTCCTCTTATGCACATAAGGTGTTTGATGAAATGCCCCAAGAGCATGAAACAAACATGATATGAAGTGTTGGAGCCACACTTGAGCTTTCTCATTTATTTTTTCCTCCTCGATCGCGGTTAGCAACTTGAACCTTTGATGTGTCGTTGATAAAATGTGCATGTGTGTGTAGTTCATTGTTTAATTTATATTGTTTGTAGCTAGTTAGTTTAACAAATGCATGATGGTTAATTATATATTTTATATTATAATAATGCAGATGAATCGACAATGGATGTACGGTAACCGACTCTCCGGCGAGTTCAGTGCGGGTTTGAAAGATTTCCTCGTAGTGGCTAATGCGAACAAGCGGGGGGTTTTGTTATCTGTCCATGTGTTAAATGTAAGAATCAGAAGGGTTACTCTTCCTCAAGAGATGTTCACATGCTCCTGCTTCGGCACGGTTTCATGCCAAGCTATAATTGTTGGACCAAGCATGGAGAAAGAGGGGTTATAATGGAAGAAGATGAAGAAGGGGATGATTTCATCGATGAAAGCTATCTTGCTCATTTCGGTGATACTTTCATGGAGGATGCTGAAGGTGAAGGGGAAGGTGAAGGGGAAGGTGAAGAAGAGGCACGTGATGATCCCGTTGATGATCTTGGTCGGACCATTGCTGATGCACGGAGACGCTGCGAAACTGAAAAGAGAGGGAGAATTTGGATCGCATGTTAGAGGATCACAGGAAGGCGCTGTACCCCGGATGCGATGATGGTCCGAAAAAGCTGGGCTGCACACTGGATTTGCTGAGATGGAAGGCACAGGCAGGTGTAGCTGACTCGGCATTTGAAAACTTGCTGAAAATGTTGAAGAATATGTTTCCAAAGAATAACGAGTTGCCCGCCACTACGTACGAAGCAAAGAAGGTTGTCTGCCCTCTAGGTTTAGAGGTTCCGAAGATACATGCATGCATCAACGATCGCATCCTCTACCGCGGTGAATACGAGAATTTGAATGAATGCCCGGTATGCACCTGCATTGCGTTATAAGATCGAGGCGATGACCCCGGTGACGATGTTGAGGGCCGGAAACCCGGAAGAGGGTTCCCGCCAAGGTGATGTGGTATGCTCCTATAATACCACGGTTGAAACGTCTGTTCGGGAACAAAGAGCATGCCAAGTTGTTGCGATGGCACAAAGAGGACCGTAAGTCGGACGGGGAGTTGAGACACCCGCGAGATGGAACGCAATGGAGAAAGATCGACAGAGAGTTCAAAGATTTTGCAGCCGACGCAAGGAACATAAGATTTGGTCTAAGTACGGATGGCATGAATCCTTTTGGCGAGCAGAGCTCCAGCCATAGCACCTGGCCCGTGACTCTATGCATCTACAACCTTCCTCCTTGGTTGTGCATGAAGCGGAAGTTCATTATGATGCCGGTGCTCATCCAAGGTCCGAAGCAACCCGGCAACGACATCGATGTGTACCTAAGGCCATTAGTTGATGAACTTTTACAGCTGTGGGGCAGACCCGGTGTCCGTGTGTGGGATGAGCACAAAGAAGAGGAATTTGACCTACGAGCGTTGCTTTTCGTAACCATCAACGATTGGCCTGCTCTTAGTAACCTTTCGGGACTGTCAAATAAGGGATACAATGCATGCACGCACTGCTTACATGAGACTGAAAGTGTACATTTGCCAAATTGTAAGAAGAACGTGTACCTTGGGCATCGTCGATTTCTTCCGAAAGGTCATCCGATGAAGAAAGAAAGGCAAGCATTACAACGGCAAGGCAGATCACCGACCGAAGCCTGCGGAACACACTGGTGCTGAGGTATTTGATATGGTCAAGGATTTGAGAGTCATCTTTGGAAAGGGTCCTGGCGGACAATCAGTTCCGAAGGGAGCTGACGGGCACGTAGCCATGTGGAAGAAGAAATCTATATTCTGGGAGCTAGAATATTGGGAAGTCCTAGAAGTCCGCTCTCTGCTCGCCGCGCGCTCGATCTTCTCCGCCGCCAGGCTGCCCGGCCGACCGTCGCCCGCCGTCCTCGATCCTCGTCGTCGTCGACCGTCGCCGCGCTCGATCCTCGTCGTCGCCGCGCGCTCCTCGTCGTCGCCGCGCGCTCCTCGTCGTCGCCGCGCGCGCGCTAGCCGGCCGGTGCCGCGCCCGCCGCCGCCACAGAGATCGCCGCCGCCCGAGACACGACAGCCAGAGAGCGTAAGACTCGTCTCAGATCGCCGCCGCCGCTGCCGTGCCGCCGTCTCAGATCGCCGCCGCCGGCCGTGTGCCCTCGCCGCGCCGCCGGCCGTGTGTGCAGAGAACGGAGAGAACGAGAGTGAGGAGAGAGAGAAAGGGCCAGGGGCGCCTAGCCGTCCCACTTTTTTTTTTTTGTTTTTTTTTTAATTTGTAACTAAGTACTTAACAACAAAATACTTAACAAAAAATAGTACTTAAAAATTAAAACTTCAAAATTTGTAACTTACAAATTGTAACTTAAATGAAAAATAGTTTTAAGTAATTTGTAACTTCAAATTTTTATTCAACTTAAAAATATTGTAACTTTAAATGAAAAATAGTTTTAAGTATATTGCAACTTAAAAATAGTGTAAAATTTAAGTTTAAAGTTTGTGTAAAAGAAGAACTACAATTTGACTTAAAAAAAATTGTGTAAAAAGAACTAAATTTTAACTAAGTCAAATTTATGAAAAATCCCGTGCTCGTCGACTTTTCTTCCCCGTACGTCCTCCTTCCCCACCGACGGCGCCCACCTCGGCATGGGAACGCGCTTCCGCGGTGACCAGCTACCACCGCGCGTATACGGAGGGGGCCGGCAGCGCTCGTCGCCCCCTCCGTATACGCGCGGTGTTTTTTTTGGGATCGAGAGGGGGCAGCGAGGGTTATGTGTCGTCGGCACCGCCACCGCCGCGCCCTTTCGCCACCGGTTCGCCACCGCCACGCGGTCATTGCGAGGTCGATCGTCCGCATATAACACGCGTCCCCCTCTCGCCTCCCGCTCGTCGCCCTCTCTCGTTTAATTATATGTAGAAGAGATGTGATAATGCATATACACAATTAATTTGTTTTTACTACATGTTTTCAGGATCGACATATGGCGGACGATAGAGCTGACCCGATTCTGGACAACTATGATCCGGACGCTGAAGACCATATGTTCGGCATCATAAAAGGCGATATTCCCTATGTGCCGACCGGAGAAGAAGAAGATGATATCTCTTCTTATCTGAACCTTGAGTGTGAAGATGAAGGGCGCCGTCAGCAAGCAGATGATGCCGAAGAAACGTCGATAAACGACGATCTTCAATTGGAAGTAGCAACCACCTCCGGCGCCGAGGTATATATATATACATATTGAGCGTCCGGTGATACAACTAACCGATTTGAATAAATGTGTGTGTACTAACGCGCGCGACTCTCTTTCTTATTTTAGCCCTCGGCCGGATCGTCGAAAAAATCGAGTACGTCGTCAAAGCGTGGCGCAACCAAGACGATGAAAGCAGGAGAAACATGCACCATCGATGTTGTCGACGAAGAAACCGGCAGGCCGCTGGAGCCCAGCAAGAACGCCACCAAGTTTGTCAGCCAATGCGGAGCCGTTGTTAGAGACAACGTCTCGATCACCCGCCAGGAGTGGAATGAGCCAAAGAAGGCACGTGTTGGTTTCACTTTTGTCGATAAGAGAGAAAAAAGATTGCTTCAACAAGCTTATGGAACATTTCGTTCTACCTCCGGAATACCGCAAATACGATGAGGAGGGTAACAAGATTGCGGAAAACAAGAAGAGGCGCAAGCTAGTCAAACAGTTCGCTCTTTCTAGGATGGCCAACGCATTCCGGAAATACAAGCAAAATCTAGCCCATGACTTTGTCAACCAGGGCAAGACTACGGATTTCAAAGGACAATATGAGAAACTGCAACATGATTGGCCAGAATTTGTGAAGCAAAAGAAATCGGAGCAGTTCCTTGAACTATCGAAAAAAATAAGGAAAATGCGGCCAAGAAGGAGTACAATCATAAAATGGGGCCAGGAGGGTATCGCTTTTGGCAGCCTAAGTGGGAGAAGATGGAGAACGAGCTGAGGGCGCGAGGAATCCATCCGAGTACGGAGGGATGGGACCCAAGGGCCAAAAGCTGGTGGTACGGGCATGGGGGATCGCTGAACCCGGAGACAGGGGAGTGTGTTTATCGGGGCAAAATAATTACACCCACCCAAAAGCTTATTGAGGCAATGAGGGAGGCTCAAGAGGGAGGATCAGGTTCAACGGAGAGAACGACGCCCCGACAAAAGCCCTCGGGAATCCCGAACACGGAGGACGTATACGAGGCATGGGGCCCATTCCGTGGAAAATAGGGTTCCCCGTAACGATGACCCGTACGGTTACGAAGCCGTAAGAGAAAGATGGATCGGGATGCAGATGTTGTGGCGAAGTTGGTAACGGAAATGGATGTGATGAAGAAAACCGTGAGTGTACTAGTCGCCGAAAGAGATGCAGCTCGGGCGCAGCATGCTGAAGATCATCCAATGGATCTCGGAAGCCAGCAGCGGAGAAGAAGCAGCGTGGCTTCCACGGAGGCCTCACCGGCTGGTGCACCGACGATAGAAATTACTGCACCGGAGCCTCTGGTGGTCGAAATTACTGCACCGGAGCCTCCTCGCTACCCCGTGGACGATATAAAGGAGATGGAAGCATGTCATCTGTATTATCCTATCGGGAACATGTCCATGAAGGTAGCCATCGGCGGTGCTTTGCCACTGGAGCACTCCACCACAACAACCCCATTCAAGATGGCTATGCTCGTGTGACGGTGGAGGAGATAGTCCAAGGGTTTGAGGACCTGGACATTGACATTGCTACACCCGAAGGGGTGAAAAGACTTGGAGATGTCAAGCGCCGCTTCATTCTATGGCAGAAGAAGTTTATCAAGTTTCCGGTGCGAGGCGCCAACAAGTCCCCCCCCTACGGTGGTGGTGGTGGCGGTGGCGGTGGCGGTGGCGGTGACGGTGGCGGTGGCGGCGGTGGTGGTGGTGCTTCACCTAATACACCTCCTTCACGTCAGCCGACGCCGCCCCCCAGTCCTCGTCCGGCGGGTAAGCAGACGCCGCCCCCTAGTCCTCGTCCGGCGGGTGATCAGCAGACACCGCCCCCCATCCACCTCCGGCGAAGAAGCGTAAGCAGTCCCGGGTTATTAACCCGGACCCTTATGTACCTAAGAAAACAAAGATACCGGAGCCATCACCGAAGCCTCTCATCCCGAGGCCTTGGGAACTTAGTGTCGAGGAAAATGCGGCGGCCGTGGCTGCTCAGACATGAGAAATGGAAGGAGGAGTGCAAGAAGAAAAGAGAGGGCGAGCCCAAGCCGAGTATATTCCGACAAGCAAAAGCAATGGGCTAAGTCATTTTTGAACACACCGTCCCAAGCCGCGAAGAATCTGCCGGACGACTATTTACGTGAAATTCGTAGGCAAGCACTCGCGTTCAAGAACAGGAAAGAGTTGGCGGAGAAGAAAGCCTTGGAGGACGAGGCCGAGTCAAAATTAGAAAGGGGGAAAGAAGTTGCCCAGCTCGGGGAACAAAGTAAACAATCGATCGCCCCGCTCATAGTGCAAGCCGCCGATCCGGATGCCCCCGATATCATAGCAGCTGCGGCAGCACATGGATTGACTGTAACGAGTGCCAGAGAACAAGCGGCCGAGTTAGGTATCACTCTTCGTGCACTGCTAGGCCTTGATGAGGCGCCAATGAAGGACGTAGTATTTACATATGTGAAGAATGGCCCTCTCGTCGAGCCTCGCGCAGAAGAGGATCTACCTCGACAAATGCTAGGTCTGCTAAATTGGTACAAGGGTTACATAAAACATAAAAACGCCAAAGAGTATATCTATGCGGAAGTTAGATATGAGCATCACTTCAAACATTACTCGGGTACAAATTCCTCTGAGTGAATTGTTCCAGCTGTTCAATCTGCGCGACCTCGACAAATCTATCATCAGTTGCTACGTTCTGTAAGTGATTTATTAATTTCTACCCCATCTCGTTCATTGCCGGCCTGCACTATATATATATATATATATTGTCCTAACTATCTTGTTGTGTACGCTATATATTATGCAGAATGAAGAAGCGGGAAATGCGAATAAGGAACATCCATGATGTTGGGTTCATTGACCCACACATCGTTAATTCATATGTGTTAGAACACCACCCCGCCGACATGGAGGATGACTCGTGGCGGTTTATTAGAAAACAGCAACGAGAAAAGTGATATTCTATTTCCTTACCATTTTGGGTGAGTGTTTCTGTCTTGAGCACATTCTCTTTTGTTTGCATGGTATGTGGCTAATCGATGAGTTATGCATGATCGTGCATGTATCGTGTCCGCAGGTTCCACTCGGATTCTTATGGTAATTAAAGTTCGGACCTCCTCGGCTCTCGTCCACGACTCTCTGAATATGGATCCGGCGCTTTGGGGCGACATGAGAAAAATGATGCAAAAGTAATTATTTTCATTCATTTGCGCTCTATATCGATCGGCCTATTTCGTTCATCATTTCCTAATATCAAGTAACTAATTAATAACTCTCTTGTTTATTTAATTTTCTTTGCCTCGTAGGGTTTGGAGACGGTTCGTAGATACCAAGGTCGGTGAATTCAAAAAAGAGCTACATTTTAAAATGGCAGTGCGGACGATCGGGGATATTCAGCCACCGGGGACCAATCTATGTGGATACTATGTTTGTGAGAGGATCCGAAGATACCGCAATGAGCGGGACCAGACGTGTGAGAACAACATCCCGAGGAATAACCTCCGGAAGACGCTTAGTCCGAAGCTCGCTTCCGACCACTTCAAGAGGAACTAGCTGGATGGTTGGCGAGGGAAGTCATCGATCCTAGAGGAGAACACTATTACGATGACGTAGAACTTCATATGCACCAGAATTTGTAACTAACTTGTTCAAAATTGTATATGGTCATCCGATATTGAATATATATTGTATATGGTCATCCGATATTGAATATATATTGTATATTCCTCTTGAATTCTTTTTGGTTCTAATTTCAAATTTGTTTGAAATTGTACATTCATATGCATGTATGTATACAAGTACCGTAGAATATGTGAAACTCCTTCAAAATTAAAACCCAAAAGAAATAAAACAATACAAATTAAAAAGAAACCAGATTTAGGGGGAGGGGGGCTAAAACCCTAAACCCTCGCGGAGGCCCTTAGTCGCGGTTGGCCGGAAGAACCGCGACTAAAGGTCCTCCGCCCTGGCGCTCGCCCTGCGGCCCACGTGGACGGGCCTTTAGTCGCGGTTCGTAAGGAACCGCGACTAAAGGGGGGGGCCTTTAGTCGCGCTGCTTTGGTCGCGGTTGCGCCACCGCGACTAATGGCAGTTGCCAACCGCGACCAAAGCCTGTTTTTCCACCAGTGAAACCTTTCTTGGACTATCTGATTGATCAAAAGTTGCCGGATGATGAAGTCCATGCGCGACAAATCGTTAGAAGATCAAAGTCCTACACTGTCATCGATGGAAAGCTATATAAAAGGAGCATATCTGGTGTGTTCCAGAAATGCGTCTCGTGCAAGATGGCATTGAAATTCTGCGAGAAATTCACCAAGGTGATTGCGGGCATCACGCCGCTCCCAGGTCACTCGTAGCAAAAGCATTTCGCGCAGGTTTCTATTGGTTAACCGCAAAAGAAGATGCGGATAAAATAGTCACCAATTGCCACGGATGTCAGTTTTATGCCACACAACCAAATGCTCCGGCTCAGGAGCCCCGAACCATCCCAATAACTTGGCCATTTGCGGTCTGGGGGCTAGATATGGTCGGAAAATTGAAAAAATCATCTCCTGGCGGTTTTGAGTATCTCCTGGTCGCAGTTGACAAGTTCAGCAAATGGATCGAGGCTAAGCCTGTGAGAAAAGCCGACGGTGCTATGGCACTAAAATTTATCGCAAGCCTCGTGTCGAGATACGGCGTCCCGCACAGCATAATCACCGATAATGGCACAAATTTCGCACACTGAGATTTGAAGGAATATTGCCTTGAGCTTGGGATCCGGCTAGACCTTGCTTCTGTGGCGCACCCACAATCAAATGGGCAGGTCGAAAGAGCCAATGGACTCATCATGGCCGGAGTAAAACCACGCTTAGAGGCACCGCTGCGAAGAGCAGCTGGAGCTTGGGCGGACGAGTCAGACTCTGTTTTATGGAGTTTACGTACAACCCCTAACAGATCAACTGGATACACTCCGTTTTTCCTGGTTTATGGAGCAGAAGCAAAGCAGTATTGCCCTCCGATATCATTAATGATTCTCCGCGCGTAGCCAATTACAAGGATAAAAATGCAGATGAGGCACGACAGCTATCAGTGGACTTGCTAGAGGAGGAACGAAATTTAGCTGACCAAAGATCCGCCATATATCAGCAGAAACTCCGACGTTATCATAGCCGGAGAGTTCGCAGTCGCTCTTTCAAAGAGGGCGATCTGGTCCTTCGTCTCCGGCAAGTAAAGGAACACAAGCTATAATCCCCATGGGAAGGACCTTTTGTCATTAGAAAAGCATTGCATAACGGATCTTATTACCTCGTTGACATCCGTGAAACAAAGGATAGAAACAGAAACTTCTGGAGGAAACGAAAGAGGGAAGATTCGGATGACATTTACGACGAAATGAGTCGCCCATGGAACATCGAACATCTACGACCTTTCCACACTTAGCATTATTAGCAAGTCATACATCTTGTAAACACTATTATATATGATCAATGAAATAAAGCATGTGGTTCACTCTATGAGTATTTTACCTCCTTTAGTTTTTCATTTTTAGATCATGTATGCAATTTTTTCCGACTAAAACCACAGAGCTGGATTTTTCCGCCTATGTGTGTATAAAGTTGTGATTTTCAAAAATCGTCCATTAGGACGTGAACTTAAGTTTTCTGGCTTATGCAGTTTTCGTTGTTGATTTGTGGATTCTTAGTAGGGATTTTTCGACACTTAGAAGCTGGGGGCTGGTTACGCGGTTTTTGATGGATGCCATTAGGCTTCATCACTGCGGCAAGCATTTCCGGCTGAAAGTTTTCCGACCCGTGAAAAGTCAAGCAAAGAAACCGGAGAACGCAGACGCTGGCACTTGTTCCAAAATATGAACTTGCTCACAAAACAGTGTTAGCAGGATAAGTTTCCGCCACATTTAAAGTTTCCGCATAGTTCCCTAGCTACTTCGAATAAATTGTCTTATTACAAACCCAATCAGTGGGCCAAAATGATGCATACTGTTTTCTCAAACTGATGCAGGGCATAAGGCTTGGCTTCAAGCTTCCGGAGAAGAAACAGATTTCTCCGATTCAGAAGGCTTCTGGGAACAGCCAGCTTCACCGTCGTCCTTGGCAGGCTGATAATCAGCCGGATAAATAGTGCGTCCTGAGCCTGATCTGGTGTCCTCCTCCGGGTCGCTAGCTATCCTGACTTCATCGTAGAAGCAGCTGTGATCTACACAGCGCTCTAACCTGCGGTCGTAGCCCATGCACTGGACAAGGATTCCATGATCATCAAGGTGCTCTGGCATTCCCCGGGTGACATCGTCAAGATCCATGTCCGAGTACTGCGCCAGGCACATGCCCAGAGCTAAGCGAGCTGCACCACGCGAAGAAGAGGCTTGCTTTTCCTTGATAAGGCCCGGCACCTTCGCCATCTTCTGCGCAAGTCTGGTCGCGCTGCAGTGCTTATAGTGTGGCACCCCTAGGAACTTGCAAGTTTTCCGGCACCCGACCACCAGGCCTTCCACCACTTCTCCGGCTAGAACGAGGACATCGTCGCAAGGAAATTTTTCCCGCTGGATGCGATCGTAGCCAAGATGATCTGCAGGAAAAAATTTCAAGTGTTAGAAGCTAAGTCTGGTGTAGCCGGAAATCGAAGAAATCGGAGGATGTGGAAAATTACCAAGGATCTCTGAATCAACCAGTCCTTCATTTGTGCGCAACTCAGCTAGTTCAGCTTCGAGTGCTTCGAGTTTGCTGGCAGCTGATTCAGACTCCTTCAACTTCTCGTCTTTTCCGGCTAAAGCAGCTTGTGCTTGAGAAAATTTCTCTTTTAGTTCTTCTAACTCCTTGCGGAGCTGCTCGTTGGTGGAAGATAGCTCAGACACAGTTCTGGTCTGCTCCTCCATGTCATTTTGTTTTTGAGTCTCTGCATCTGCACAGTTGAAACAAGTTAAGGATTAAGCAAAACAGGAATAAGGTTAGCCGGAGAAATAAAATTCTTACTCTCAGTTTGCTGGATCTTCTCTTGAAGTTCCACAATGAAGAGGTCCTTCTCCTTATCTGCCTCAAGCAGTTGCTTGATCCTAGCAGTTTGCGCTTTCTGATTCTTGTACAAACTGAGGTGCAAAGCCTCTCTTTCCTGCAAGGAAAAAAGTTTCCGCCTTAAGTGTGAGTCGGAGAAAAGATTTCCGCCACACTTGGGGGCTTGCAATTGCTAAGTAGTTTGGTGCAAAGTTTCGAACTGAAAATAGAAATTCTATTTCCGGCTAGATACTTGGGGGCTACTGGGCAGAGTATTTTACCTTCATCTGTTGGAGTTGCTCATGGAGGAAATCCTCGGTTGCTTGCTTCATTTGATCATATTTGTCATTTGGCTCGTCCCAGATTCTGTTGACGAGCACATTGGCAGCTGCATCCGCGAATTCCCATTTTTCCGCCTCCGACAGGCTCCTGTAAGATTTGAATCTATAGGAGGGAGGTAAAACTACCTCTTTAGACGGATCATTCACGGCATCATTGACCTCAGGATCAACTGAGGGCTCAGCCGTGGGGTTAGATCACCTTCGCCTTCGACTCCGCCACCCCCTCCAGATGGATCTTGAGTTGGACTATGGGGTCCTTCTCCTCCAAGTGGCGCGCCTTCCTGAACGTCAGGTTCAACCGGAGAATTCCGGGAACGCTCGTTCGGAGAGGGACCGCCCGCCGATCTAGTCGGAGAAGCAGGTTCCTCTTGAATGGATGCACTGGCGCCGGGAGTGGGGATCACCGGAGTTTTCGGGGGCACAGCTGGCGAAGCTTTGGGGATCCGGATGGCGCTGACCTTCTTCCTGCTGAAAGAGAAAGAAAGTGAGCACGGAGGATAAAAGGAGTTTAGTAGTGGAAGGAGGAAAAAAGCACTTACGCTTTGGGAACCATGGGTTGCGTACCCAAGCCTTCGTTCCGGAAGCGCTTCGCCACACGCTCAGCGGAGCGTGAGTCAGTTTGGCGGGTGATGCGGACAGTTTTTGGTTTCTTAGCCAGAGAAACTCCGGCATCGCCTCCAGCTTCGCGCTGGCGCTTGGTGCTCCGGGTGACGTAAACTTCCGGCTCTTCTTCTTCTTCTTCTTCTTCTTCTTCTTCTTCTTCTTCTTCGGTGGACTTCTTCGCTTTCCTCTTGGAGGAAGTGTTGCTTGATGCTGTCTTAATCTCCTCCAGAGAACCAAGATCGTCTCCAGCTAAGCTATGAATCTGTGAAAAAAGGAACAAAGTTAGTAACTGATATGAAGCAAGAACTTTGAGCCGAAAAAAAGCTATAAGCTTACCAGTGGCACATTCCCTTGGACACAAATGTCCACGGTGATTTCCGGCATAGATTGTTTCTTGGTGATCTTGAAGAGATTCCCGGCTCTGCTTTCAAGGGCGTCGGAGGGAAGCGGATTCCGGTTCACGCACAAGATATCTCCCATGTCGGAGAATTTGCAGATAAGCTTGGGGCTGAAGCGAAGAGGTTGAATCCTCCGCTTGAACCAGCTCAGGGTAAGTGCGGCTCCGGTTAGCTTTAGCTCACAGAGCTTTCCGATCCGCCTAGCCATCAGCAGCAGATCTTGGTGGCTCTGGATATCAATGCATTCGCTCCAGAAAGGAATTTCCGTAGGAGCACCGTCCCGGAAATCTGGCAGCCCTCTTGGTTGAGCCTCAGTGGTCAAGTTCTTGTGGTAGAACCAGTTCCGGTTCCAGTACCTTACAGACTCGTTGGCTGCCACCGTTGGGTAGTGGCGGCGAGTCCGTAGTACAAATGCGACGCTCCCACAGTTCAGCAGATTCTTCTTCGAGTCCTTCTGCAGTTTAAGCCGGAAATACCATTGAAAGAGTCTCACGTCTGGCTTCACTCCCAGGTGGCCCTCCATCAGCGTCTGGAAGTTTCACAGGATGGTGAAGTTGTTGGGGCAAATGTTGTGGGGTTGGAGCTTGTAGTTCTCCAGGACGTCGAGGAAGAATTCCGACGCCGGGAGAGAAAGTCCTCCCTCCACCCATGCTCTGCACATCACCACGTAGCCTGTAGGAGGAGCCGGAGAAATCTCGCCCTCTGTGAACTCTGAAAGTTGTCCTGGTTGAGAAATCCCTCTTCCACCAGGGTCCTCATATCCTTAGGATCCGGAGAACAGGGGAACCATTGCCCTTTGACGCCATCGCGTTCGACAGCTTTGGAGGCTCTAGCTTTCTTCAGCTCAGCTTCCTTGACTTTTTCCGCCATCCTTCTTATGCCCTCTTGTTCCGCTTCGTATTCCTCTTGAATGCTGGAAAATTGGCGAGGGTAAGAGCCGGAAAAGTACGGGGGGCACATGGCAGCTAGCGGAGCAACTATCAGTGGAACAGTATCCGTTGGGGGCTCATTCTCCGACATCCCCGCGCAAAAAACACCCGGAGGATTTGTGATTGGAGGAATGTGTGTCGGAGAACTTCCGGTAAAAGTTTCCGGCTCAACATTGCTTGAACCGTGAAAATCCGACATATCTACACAGGCAAAGTACGGCTAAGAGGCTAAGGGAAAAAATTCTAAGTCCTATAAAGCTGGAAAAACTGCTAACTACGAAATTGTGTAACTTTTGAAGATCTAAAAAATAGAGCTAAAAGCTAGATTGACTAGTTCAACCTATGTTCATCCATGTCGTTTTCATCTACACATGCATTCTAAATCTACCAAGGGAAGAGCAATGAGTACCTGGTGGAGGAGGAAGCCGCGGAAGAACGGAGCTGAGGAAATGCGCTCGCCGGAGAAGCTTGGAGGATGGCGGAGAGAGCGGCGGTTCCGGTGAGCACTGTAGCTAGGGCTTCTGGCGGCTGGCGCAAGGTAGGAGACGATAGGCGTGGATGGAGGTGAAAAAATGGGAAGGTTCACCGGTCCTGCTATTTATAGGCATCCTCGCCTTGAGATCTGTGCGATACATCTGACGCTTGAATCTGAAAGGGCGCACCGTTAGATAAGTGACACGTGTCTCGAGGTTTGAGGAGGTAAAATGTGCAAGAGGTGACCAAACCGTTGGATTTCCCGAAAATCTCGAGCTGGATCTTTTCCACCCGGATTTTGCGGGATACGCAGTTAAGATCCGCGATTGTGGCGCGGAAATTTCGGAGCTCGCTGTTGGCAAGTTAGTTTTACCGCGCTTCGACATAAGAGATTTTCCGGCACACATTCTTGCTGGAAAAGATTGAAGTTTTTGGAGTTCTGTGAAACTCAGGCAGAGCGTTTCCGGCTTGGTATAGGGAGGCGGAAATGTCGTGGTTGAATGTCAAAGAACTCTGGGGGCTACTTTTGTGGGTATGATTTACGGGTATCCAACAGTAGTGCCAAATATCCGGCAATCCCGGGTGGCCCATAGATGGTGGTGGAGGCATATAGCCCATCGGGCGGCTCAGTTGCTGTTGATCAAGATGGAAGAAGTCCAGCCCAGGAACAAGGAGCCGGATCCGCCAAGCTACCGCAGGGAGCCGGATCCAAGGAGGACTGCGCCAGGAGGACGGATCCGTAGTGAACAAGGCAGGAGGCGGATACTTGGAGTGCAAGACAATGTACTTTCCATAATTAGGAGAACTTGTATACGGGTAGGACTCTCCTTAGAAATCTCGGGTCAGGGCGCCTTTATAAGCCGGATCCTGAGAGCCTTTGAGGCACGGTTTAAAATAGCCACAACTTGTAACTCGCGAATACTTCGCCCAGATAATTCCAGACAAGCAGCAGTAGGCCCTGCCCTCGTGCAGCGTGATCCGAAGCTGGGTAAAGTTTCGTGTCCCCGTCCTCGTTTCCTCCGCCTCATGGCCCCTACTACTTCTCCCCTCCGTGAGGATACCTCCTCCCGGATATTGTCTTCGATGCAACGACAATCATTCCTAAGTAACATAAATACATCGGATTTAGGCAGCATCATATTCTCATGTATATTAGGAAGAGTTCCTAGAAACGAAAGTACCTGGTAATTAAGTTGACGTGCACGAGCTCTTGTGAGAGGTCCTTGTAATGGTGGTGGTACATGAGGATGTGTTGCTGCAGGTGGTACGGTTGTATCAACAGTAGAGATGTCCTCATCATCCTCCCCTTCATGAATTGAAGTCGTCCTCGACGCTTCCTCATCATGCTCGCCAAAGTATGGCTTCAAATCTGCAATGTTAAATGCGGGACTAACCCCACCAAACTCTGCAGGTAACTCAAGTTTATATGCATTATCATTGATGCGCTCTAATACCTTAAAAGGACCAGCAGCACGTGGCATTAACTTAGACTTGCGCAATTCAGGAAAACGATCTTTGCGCAAATGCAACCAAACAAGATCTCCAGCATCAAACACCACATGTTTTCTTCCTATATCTCGAGTAGTTTTATATTTAGCATTCATCCGCTCAATATTATCTCTAGTTGTTTTATGCAATTTTGGAATCAATTCAGCACATTGTGTAGCATCAAAATTTGTTTTCACCGAAGATGGTAACGGCAATAAATCAATTGGTGCGCGAGGAACAAAACCATACACTACTTCAAAAGGGCACAACTTAGTAGTGGAATGCAGTGAACGATTGTAAGCAAATTCAATATGAGGTAAACAATATTTCCACATTTTTAAGTTCTTTTTAAGCACAACCCTAAGCATAGTAGACAAAGTTCTATTGACTACTTCAGTTTGTCCATCAGTTTGGGGATGACATGTAGTACTAAACATCAATTTAGTCCCCAACTTAGCCCATAAACATCTCCAAAAATGGCTAAGAAATTTAGTATCACGATCTAAAACAATTGTGTTTGGCACACCATGCAAGCGAACTTTTCACGAAAGAATAAATCAGCAACAATCGCTGCATCATCAGTTTTATGACATGGAATAAAGTGTGCCATTTTAGAAAATCGATCAACCACAACAAAAATGCTATCTCTCCCGTTTTGTGTACGAGGCAAACCCAACACAAAATCCATAGAAATATCCTCTCACAGAACACTAGGAACAGGAAGATGCATATATAAACCATGTGGGCTGAGGCGAGACTTAGCTTTTTGACATGTAGTGCCGCGTGCAACAAATCTCTCAACATCCCTACGCATGCGCGGCCAGTAGAAGTGTGTAGTAAGGACATCCTCCGTCTTCTTCACTCCAAAATGACCCATCAATCCACCTCCATGCGCCTCCTGCAACAACAAAAGACGAACATAACTGTCTGGGATGCATAGCTTGTTAGCACGGAACAGAAATCCATCATTGAAGACGAATTTGTTCCAAGTTTTACCCTCGGCACAATGTAACAATATATCTTTAAAATCAGCATCATGCACGTAATGTTCTTTGATGGTCTCCAAACCAAAAATCTTATAATCAAGCTGAGACAACATGGTATAGCGGCGTGACAAAGCATCAGCAATAATATTATCTTTACCCTTTTTGTGTTTGATGACATAAGGAAAAGACTCAATGAATTCTACCCACTTGGCATGACGCTTATTTAGTTTAGCTTGACTACGAATATGCTTCAAAGGTTCATGATCAGAATGTATAACAAATTCTTTGGGCCATAAATAATGTTGCCATGTTTGTAATGTCCGAACAAGAGCATATAATTCTTTATCATAAATAGAATAGTTCAGACTAGGCCCACTCAATTTCTCTCTAAAATATGCAACATGTTTACCCTCTTGTAATAACACACCTCCCAAACCAATACCACTAGCATCACATTCAAGCTCAAAAGTCTTATTAAAATCAGGAAGTTGAAGTAATGGAGCGTGTGTTAGCTTATCTTTCAGCAACATGAAGGCGTCTTGTTGTGCATCGCCCCACACAAAGGGCACATCTTTCTTGGTCAACTCATTCAGTGGCGCAGCAATGGATCCAAAATCTTTAACAAAGCGCCTATAAAATCCAGCGAGGCCAAGAAAGCTCCTCACTTGTGTCACCGTTTTGGGCTGCGGCCAACTCGAAATTGCTTCAATCTTGGCGGGATCAACTTCAATGCCATGTGCTGTAACAACATAACCAAGAAAAGCAACTCGATTTTTGCAAAAGGTGCACTTCTCAATATCACCAAACAAACGTGGGTCACGTAAAGCATCAAAAACAGCACGCAAATGAGAGAGATGATCCTCTAATGATTTGCTGTAAATGAGAATATCATCAAAATATACCACCACGAAACGTCCAATGAAAGCACGCAAAACTTCATTCATTAATCTCATGAAAGTACTAGGTGCATTAGTTAAACCAAAAGGCATCACTAACCACTCATATAACCCTAAATGATGTTTTCCATTCATCTCCCAATTTCATACGAATCTGGTGGCAACCACTACGCAAATCAACTTTAGAGAACATGATAGAGCCACTTAATTCATCAAGCATGTCATCTAAACGTGGTATAGGATGACGATAATGTATAGTAATATTATTAATAGCTCTACAATCAGTACACATGCGCCAAGTGCCATCTTTTTTAGGTACTAAAATAATAGGAACAACACAAGGACTAAGAGACTCACGAATGTAACCTTTGCCAACTAATTCCTGTATTTGGTGTTGTATCTCCTTTGTCTCTTCAGGGTTTGTTCTATATGGCGCACGGTTGGGCAGCGAAGCACCAGGAATTAGATCCTAACAATGTTGATCCTAACAATGTTGCGTTAGCTTCATTGGTTGCCCAAGAAGAACATGTTGATGTGAACTTCATTAAAAGTAATAATTTCAACAACAATGCTTATCGGAACAATTCTAGTAACAACTATAGGCCATATCCTTATAATAATGGTAACGGTTATGATAATTCTTATGGGAATTCTTACAATAATAATAGGAATACACCCCCTGGACTTGAAGCCATGCTTAAAGAATTTATTAGTACACAAACTGCTTTTAACAAATCTGTTGAAGAAAAGCTTGGGAAAATTGATATACTTGCTTCTAAAGTTGATAGTCTTGCTGCTGATGTTGATCTTTTGAAATTGAAAGTTATACCTAATAAGGATAATGAAAATAAAATTGTTACTACAGCAGATGCCATCCAAGTTAGAATTAATGAGAATATAAGATTAATGGCTGAATTGCATGCTAGGTGGGAAAGAGAAGAAAATGAAAAACTAGCTAAAGAGAATAATGTAGCTAAAGTTTGGACTATTACCACCACTAGGAATGCTAATGCTACACATGTTTCTGCACCTCCTACTATCAATGGTAAAATAATTGGTGTTGGCAATGTTTCTACTTCTAATGCAAAGCCTGCAAAATTGCCGGAAACTGCTAAAACTGCTGAAACTGCCTGTGATAAAACTGCTGAAATTTTTTCCAACATTGGGGACAATGATCCCATTGCTTTAGATTATAATGGTTTAGATTTTGATGATTGCCACATCTCTGAAGTTATAAAGTTCTTACAAAAACTTTCTAAAAGTCCCAACACTAGTGCTATAAATTTGGCCTTTACAAAACATATTACAAATGCTCTCATAAAAGCTAGAGAAGAGAAACTAAAACTTGAAACTTCTATTCCTAAGAAGTTAGAAGATGGTTGGGAGCCCATCATTAAGATGAAGGTCAATGATTTTGATTGTAATTCTTTATGTGATCTTGGTGCAAGTATTTCTGTTATGCCTAAGAAAATCTATAATATGCTTGACTTGCCACCATTGAAAAATTGTTATTTGGATGTTAATCTTGCTGATAATTTGTTGTCGTCAGAAACCCACCGGCGGGTAGCGACAGGCAACACAGTAGAGCCGGGAACAACTTAGGGCTTCGGCCGGCCCTGGTCCCTCCGAGCGACGGCCCGCAAAGCTTTCTGGTCACACGTCCGATGCTGATGCTAGGGCGTGCCACCTGACCTATACCTGGTCAGGAAGGTGATGGGGATGCCTCGCTTAGTTTCCTGCATGGCATGCATGTAAACATTAAATACGAGCCTCGATCGGCTCTCGGGTTATCCCGTGAATCGGCTCATGGGAGCCGATCCACCCATGATTCGTACGAGGTGCACGAATATATGGTGGTCCCGCTTGATCAAGGTAAAGCTGATAAGATCTACGACGATTTGGGGTTTTCACCGCATAATCGGAACATCCTACTCAGGATTGGGCCTCGCGGCCACGCACGGTGATCGTAAGCCGATCCTAGACAAGGCCTAAAAACCAACACGAGGTTGATTCCCGAACGTCCCGTCTAGGACTTGCGAACGACACCCTACGTGCCGCTGGATCCTCCAGCCCCTTATAAGGCCTAACTATTGCAGATATTAAACTAATCCTTGAAGAATCAAGGAGCAACCGTAACGGATCGAATCTACTATACTATGATCAAGCGGGGTGCCGCCCCTACACCTAAGATAGGTGTAAGGGCGGCTAGACATGCAGGGGTTGCACTACGCAAGCATATGATACGAAGAACTATGCTAACCCTAGCACATCTATGATAACTACGTTGCTCGCCATCAAAAAGGCTTCGATGACGAGCAACGCATGAACAACGTGGAGGTTGGCTGCCTAGATCGCAAGATGCGATCTAGGCAGCATGTCGCTTACCGGTAGAAACCCTCGAGATGAAGGAGTTGGCGATGCGCCGAGATTGATTTGTTGGTTGAACGTTGGTTGTTGTTTATTCCATAAACCCTAGATACATATTTATAGTCCGTAGACTCTCTAATCGTGGGAATAGTCCCAACCGGGCACGGGCCCAACTCTAACTAACCGACACGTATCCTACTATGTTACAGATACAAGGGCAAACTAGCCCAAACTTGCTAAACAAGGCCGATTCACGTATATTCTTCAACATAAAATCTTCAAGTCCATCTTGGTCGCGGCCCACCTCTGACTTGGTCAAAATCTGGTGATAACACATGCCCCCCTGGTTTTGGTAATGATAATTTCAAAACCATCCCATTTTTCCTTCGAAGGGTCATGTCGTGACAGAGCAGAACCGTCGCAGTATCCTCCATCATGATGCCTTGCCTCTTCCACTTCTGCGTGAACTCCCATTTTTGAAGAAGGTTTCGACGAAGGACTAGCCGATGACACCCCAATCGGCTTTTAAAACAGAGCATCTACCAGGCCAGCTGCCCCCCGAGCCTCAGCCAAGGCGAGAATACTGGTGAAGATGCACAGATCAGACCAAAGGCTTGGAACTCAGATAATTCTGAGACAGCCACCCTGCCGATTCAGCCGCTCTTGACCCCATCGATTGCCTCTTCCCCCGTTGAAAGCCGATGTTGTACGCCAAAACTGACTTCTGACAGCACTGTTGTAATCGGCTCATTGCAGCTGAGGAAGCTCTCATCGTTTGCCCCCTCGAGGAAGCAGAGGGCCTCAAGAAATCCGTGTCTTGCACCCCAACCGGTAGATCTTGCATAATTGTACTAGAGTCGATGGTTGTGCATCGGCTGTATGTCATGAAAAATCATCAATGGAAGAACATTGCAAAACCAAATGACATTTGGACTGAAAGGGCAAAAGGTGGCATCTTCTGGATATTATCAACATAAAGTAATATAACAAGTGCAATATGCAAGTATGTAGGAATCAATGCACAGTTAACACAAATGTTTGCTTTTTAGATAGAAGGAAATGGGTAAACTGACTCAACAATAAAAGTAGAAGAAAGGCCCTTCGCAGAGGGAAGCATGGATTGCTATATTTGTGCTAGAGCTTTGATTTTGAAAACATTAAACAATTCTGTCAACGGTAGTAATAAAGCATATGTATCATGTAAATTATATCTTACAAGTTGCAAGCCTCATGCATAGTATACTAATAGTGCCCGCACCTTGTCCTAATTAGCTTGGACTACCGGATCATCGCAATGCACATGTTTTAACCAAGTGTCACAAAGGGGTACCTCTATGCCGCCCGTACAAAGGTCTAAGGAGAAAGCTCGCATTTTGGATTTCTCGCTTTTGATTATTCTCAACTTAGACATCCATACCGGGACAACATAGACAACAGATAATGGACTCCTCTTTTATGCATAAGCATGTAACAACAATTAGTAATTTTCTCATATGAGATTGAGGATATTTGTCCAGAACTGAAACTTTCACCATGGATCATGGCTTTAGTTAGCGGCCCAATGTTCTTCTCTAACAATATGCATGCTTAACCATAAGGTGGTAGATCGCTCTTACTTCAAACAAGACGGACATGCATAGCAACTCACATGATA
This sequence comes from Lolium rigidum, assembly GCF_022539505.1. Classification (NCBI taxonomy): domain Eukaryota; kingdom Viridiplantae; phylum Streptophyta; class Magnoliopsida; order Poales; family Poaceae; genus Lolium; species Lolium rigidum. Next base: position 40,928,424 of record NC_061511.1, read on the forward strand.
TTCAACAAAGAATAGTTGTCGGCGTCCCCAGAAACATGGTTATCGCACAACAAGCAACTTAATAAGAGATAAAGTGCATAAGTACATATTCAATACCACAATAGTTTTTAAGCTATTTGTCCCATGAGCTATATATTGCAAAGGTGAAGAATGGAATTTTAAAGGTAGCACTCAAGCAATTTACTTTGGAATGATGGAGAAATACATTGTAGTAGGTAGGTATGGTGGACACAAGTGGCATAATATTTGGCTCAAGGATTTTGGATGCATGAGAAGTATTCCCTCTCGATACAAGGTTTAGGCTAGCAAGGTTGTTTAAAGCAAACACAAGTATGAACCGGTACAGCAAAACTCACATAAAAGACATATTGAAAGCATTATAAGACTCTATACCGTCTTCATTATTGTACCTTTTATCATCATATCGAAGCCGATCGCTTGAACCGGCCTCCTCTTTGTCCTTGCCACCAGAGTGACTGCTCTCTTCTTTGTCTTTACCATGGCGGTATACAGAAGCTGCACTGAAGACCGACTTGGTGAAAATCCTCGTCTTGAACACGCAGCGGGTAGATCCTGTGCAATTTTTTTTTTACTGGCTGATTTTTCTATCGGCCCCCAATATTTCACTGCACATGTATCGCACATGTTCATAGCATCTGTCTATCTGATTATGTGCCCCCCGAGCCGATTCTGTCAGGTTACAGCAGATATCGGCTCTGCAGTTATCCACAGAACTATACCTGAACATCGGCTCTGCAGACATGATCAATGCCGATTTCCTCGAGCTCTCAAGCCGATGGTGTCCCACCGGGCGTGCCAGAATGTGTTGTCGTCAGAAACCCACCGGCGGGTAGCGACAGGCAACACAGTAGAGCCGGGAACAACTTAGGGCTTCGGCCGGCCCTGGTCCCTCCGAGCGACGGCCCGCAAAGCTTTCTCGGTCACACGTCCGATGCTGATGCTAGGGCGTGCCACCTGACCTATACCTGGTCAGGAAGGTGATGGGGATGCCTCGCTTAGTTTCCTGCATGGCATGCATGTAAACATTAAATACGAGCCTCGATCGGCTCTCAGGTTATCCTGTGAATCGGCTCATGGGAGCCGATCCACCCATGATTCGTACGAGGTGCACGAATATATGGTGGTCCTGCTTGATCAAGGTAAAGCTGATAAGATCTACGACGATTTGGGGTTTTCACCGCATAATCGGAACATCCTACTCAGGATTGGGCCTCGCGGCCACGCACGGTGATCGTAAGCCGATCCTAGACAAGGCCTAAAAACCAACACGAGGTTGATTCCCGGAACGTCCTGTCTAGGACTTGCGAACGACACCCTACGTGCCGCTGGATCCTCCAGCCCCTTATAAGGCCTAACTATTGCAGATATTAAACTAATCCTTGAAGAATCAAGGAGCAACCGTAACGGATCGAATCTACTATACTATGATCAAGCGGGGTGCCGCCCCTACACCTAAGATAGGTGTAAGGGCGGCTAGACATGCAGGGGTTGCACTACGCAAGCATATGATACGAAAAACTATGCTAACCCTAACACATCTATGATAACTACGTTGCTCGCCATCAAAAAGGCTTCGATACGAGCAACGCATGAACAACGTGGAGCTTGTGCTGCCTAGATCGCAAGATGCGATCTAGGCAGCATGTCGCTCACCGGTAGAAACCCTCGAGATGAAGGAGTTGGCGATGCGCCGAGATTGATTTGTTGGTTGAACGTTGGTTGTTGTTTATTCCATAAACCCTAGATACATATTTATAGTCCGTAGACTCTCTAATCGTGGGAATAGTCCCAATCGGGCACGGGCCCAACTCTAACTAACCGACACGTATCCTACTATGTTACAGATACAAGGGCAAACTAGCCCAAACTTGCTAAACAAGGCCGATTCACGTATATTCTTCAACATAAAATCTTCAAGTCCATCTTGGTCGCGGCCCACCTCTGACTTGGTCAAAATCTGGTGATAACATAATTCTACAAAGAAACCTTTGGGGAGGATTGATAATGTTCGCATTACTGTTAACAATAACCTTGTCGCCGTTGATTTTGTTGTCTTGGATATTGAATGCAATGCATCTTGTCCCATTATATTGGGAAGACCTTTTCTTCGAACTGTTGGTGCTACCATTGATATGAAGGAAGGTAATATTAAATATCAATTTTCTCTCAAGAAAGGTATGGAACACTTCCCTAGAAAGAGAATGAAGTTACCTTTTGATTCTATCATTAGAACAAATTATGATGTTGATGCTTCATCTCTTGATAACACTTGATACACACTTTCTGCGCCTAGCTGAAAGGCGTTAAAGAAAAGCGTTTATGGGAGACAACCCATTATTTTACTACATCACTTTTATTTTATATTTGAGTCTTGGAAGTTGTTACTACTGTAGCAACCTCTCCTTATCTTAGTTTTATTGCATTGTTGTGCCAAGTAAAGTCTTTAATGATAAAGTTCATACTAGATTTGGATTACTGCGCAGAAACAGTTTTCTTGCTGTTACGAAATTGAGTCACTACGTCTGTAGGTAACTCAGAAAAATATGCCAATTTACGTGCGTGATCCTCAGATATGTACGCAACTTTCATTAGTTTTGAGTTTTCTCATCTGAGCAAGTCTGGTGCCCCTGAAAAATTTGTCTTTACGGACTGTTCTGTTTTGACAGATTCTGCCTTTTATTTCACATTGCCTGTTTTGCTATGTTAAATGAATTTCTTTGTTCCATTAACTTTCAGTAGCTTTGTGCAATGTCCAGAAGTGTTAAGAATGATTATGTCACCTCTGAACATGTGAATTTTTGATTATGCACTAACCCTCTAATGAGTTTGTTTCGAGTTTGGTGTGGAGGAAGTTTTTCAAGGATCAAGAGAGGAGGATGATACAATATGATCAAGGAGAGTGAAAGCTCTAAGCTTGGGGATGCCCCGGTGGTTCATCCCTGCATATTTCAAGAAGACTCAAGTGTCTAAGCTTGGGGATGCCCAAGGCATCCCCTTCTTCATCGACAACATTATCAGGTTCCTCTAGTGAAACTATATTTTTATTCCATCACATCTTATGTGCTTTACTTGGAGCGTCTGTATGTTTTTGTTTTTTGTTTTATTTGAATAAAGTTGGATCCTAGCATTCATTGTGTGGGAGAGAGACACGCTCCGCTGTTGCATATGGACAAATATGTCCTTAGGCTTTACTCATAATATTCATGGCAAAGGTTGAATTGCTTCGTTAAATTGTTATATGGTTGGAATGGGAAATGCTACATGTGGTAATTGGTATAATATCTTGAATAATGTGATACATGGAAATTGTTGTGCTCATGTTTAAGCTCTTGCATCATATATCTTGCACCTATTAGTGAAGAAATACATAGAGCTTGCTAAAATTTGGTTTGCATAATTGGTCTTTCTAAGGTTTAGATATTTTCTAGTAAGGGTCGAGCAACAAGGAAGATGGTATAAAGTCTTATAATGCTTTCAATATGTCTTTTATGTGAGTTTTGCTGTACCGGTTCATACTTGTGTTTGCTTTAAACAACCTTGCTAGCCTAAACCTTGTATCGAGAGGGAATACTTCTCATGCATCCAAAATCCTTGAGCCAAACACTATGCCACTTGTGTCCACCATACCTACCTACTACATGGTATTTCTCCGCTATTTCAAAGTAAATTGCTTGAGTGCTACCTTTAAAATTTCTATTCTTTATCTTTGCAATATATATCTCATGGGACAAATAGCCTAAAAACTATTGTGGTATTGAATATGTACTTATGCATCTTATCTCTTATAAGTTGCTTGTTGAGCGATAACCATGTTCCTGGGGACGCCATCAACTATTTCTTTGTTGAATATCATGTGAGTTGCTATGCATGTTCGTCTTGTCTGAAGTAAGGGTGATTTATCATGATCAAATGGTTTGAGTATGCATATTGTTAGAGGAGAACATTGGGCCGCTAACAAAAGCCATGATCCATGGTGAAAGTTTCAGTTTGGACAACAAACCTCAATCTCTCATGAGAATATTATCTGTTGTTGAATGCTTATGCATTAAAGAGGAGTCCATTATCTGTTGTCTATGTTGTCCCGGTATGGATGTCTAAGTTGAGAATAATCAAAAGCGAGCTCCTTAGACCTTTGTACAGGCGGCATAGAGGTACCCCTTTGTGACACTTGGTTGAAACATATGCTATGCTATGATAATCCATGTAAATCCAAGCTAATTAGGACGAGGTGCGGGCACTATTGGTATACTATGCATGAGGCTTGCAACTTGTAGGATATAATTTACATGATACATATGCTTTATTACTACCGTTGACAAAATTATTTCTTGTTTTCAAAATAAAAGCTCTAGCACAAATATAGCAATCCATGCTTCCCTCTGCGAAGAGACTTTCTTCTATTTTTATTGTTGAGTCAGTTTACCCATTTCCTTCTATCTCAAGAAGCAAACACTTGTGTTAACTGTGCATTGATTCCTACATACTTGCATATTGCACTTGTTATATTACTTTATGTTGACAATATCCATGAGATATACATGTTACAAGTTGAAAGCAACCGCTGAAACTTAATCTTCCTTTGTGTTGCTTCAATGCCTTTACTATGAATTTATTGCTTTATGAGTTAACTCTTATGCAAGACTTATTGATGCTTGTCTTGGAAGTACTATTCATGAAAAGTCTTTGCTATATGATTCAATTGTTTACTCATTGTATTTACCATTGCTTCGAATCGCTGCATTCATTACATGTGCTTACAATAGTATTGATCAAGATTATGATAGCATGTCACTTAAGAAATTATCTTTGTTATCGTTTACCTACTCGGGACGAGTAGGAACTAAACTTGGGGATGCTTGATACGTCTCAAACGTATCTATAATTGCTTATGTTCCATGCTACTTTTATGATGATACTCACATGTTTTATACACATTATATGCAATTATTATGCATTTTCCGGCACTAACCTATTAACGAGATGCCGAAGAGCCAGTTGCTGTTTTCTGCTGTTTTTGGTTTCAGAAATCCTAGTAAGGAAATATTCTCAGAATTGGACGAAATCAACGCCCAGGATCCTATTTTTCCACGAAGCTTCCAGAAGTCCGGGGGAGATACGAAGTGGGGCGACGAGGCGACGCCACACTAGGGCGGCGCGGCCCAAGCCCTGGCCGCGCCGGCCTGTTGTGTGGGCCCCTCGCGTCGCCCCTAAACCTACCTCTTCGCCTATAAGAAGCCTTCGTCGATAATAGTTCCAGTACCGAGAGCCACGATACGGAAAACCTTCCAGAGACGTCGCCGCCGCCAATCCCATCTCGAGGGATTCGGGAGATCGCCTCCGGCACCCTGCCGGAGAGGGGAATCATCTCCCAGAGGACTCTTCACCGCCATGGTCGCCACCGGATTGATGTGTGGGTAGTTCACCCCTGGACTATGGGTCCATAGCAGTAGCTAGATGGTCGTCTTCTCCTAATTGTGCTATCATTGTTGGATCTTGTGAGCTGCCTAACATGATCAAGATAATCTATCTGTAATGGTACATGTTGCGTTTGTTGGGATCCGATGAATATGGAATACTATGCTATGTTGATTATCAATCTATCATCTATGTGTTGTTTATGATCTTGCATGCTCTCCGTCGCTAGTAGAGGCCCTGGCCAAGTCGTTACTTGTAACTCCAAGAGGGAATAATTATGCTCGATAGTGGGTTCATGCCTCCATTAAATCTGGGGGAGTGACAGCAACCTCTAAGGTTGTGGATGTGCTGTTGCCACTAGGGAAAAAACATCAATGCTATATCTAAGGATGTATTTGTTGATTACATTACACACCATACTTAATGCAATTGTCTGTTGTTTGCAACTTAATACTGGAGGGGGTTCAGATCATAACCTGAAGGTGGACTTTTTAGGCATAGATGCATGCTGGATAGCGGTCTATGTACTTTGTCGTAATGCCCAATTATATCTCACACTACTCATCATAACATGTATGTGCATTGTTATGCTCTCTTTATTTGTCAATTGCCCAACTGTAATTTGTTCACCCAACATGCTATTTATCTTATGGGAGAGACACCACTAGTGAACTGTGGACCCCGGTCTATTCTTTTACATCAAATACAATCTACTGCAATACTTGTTCTACTGTTTTCTGCAAACAATCATCATCCACACTATACATTTAATTCTTTGTTACAGCAAGCCGGTGAGATTGACAACCTCACTGTCACGTTGGGGCAAAGTAATTTGGTTGTGTTGTGCAGGTTCCACGTTGGCGCCGGAATCCCTGGTGTTGCGCCGCACTACACTCCGCCGCCATCAATCTTCAACGTGCTTCTTGGCTCCTACTGGTTCGATAAACCTTGGTTTCTTACTGAGGGAAACTCACTGCTGTACGCATCACACCTTCCTCTTGGGGTTTCCAACGGACGCGTGTTGAACGGAAAGACATACGTCAACCACGCGCAGCAAGTAGATTTTCTGGCGCCGTTGCCGGGGACCTGAAGAAAAGTTACACCACAAATATCTCTAACTCCCACGTCAACTTTGCGCCAGCAGTTACCAACCGGGACTAAAAGTCTACCCTTTGGTCTCGGCAGGAGCATTAGTCCTGCTTCCCCAGCAGAACCAGGATTAAAGACCCCATTAGTCCCGGGTCAAAGTATTTGGGGACTAATGGGGTGGTATGGAAGCCCTCTTTTCTACTAGTTATGGACCACATCCTCTCCGGCGACAAATACTCCTACTCTCCTGCAACGACGAGCACCTCCGATGCCCTGCTACGCCACCACCGACGCCCTACTCTGGCGACCAGCTCCTCTCCTAGATCTCATCAACGCCACAAAGAGGTGGCATTGACTCGACTGAATTTTTTGGGGGTATAGGGTGTTTTGTGTAAAATAACATGGACAAATGGGAATTGTCCCAGCTTTTTTTAATTGCTAAAAGAACACAGTGGCAGCGGACTTGATCTGCGCACGCTACTGGTATATTAATGGTAGCATGTCCTGAGTGACACACAACTAGTACCTGGACTATCGGTTACGTGCGAGGTGCACTACTAGGAATAACCTTATCGCCGGCGCACAGATTTGGCAATCCCCGGCGTTTTTGTACTCACCGGCAATAACCTCACCGGTGGTAATGGGCTACCCCCGGCGTTTTTGTATTCGCCAGTGGTAAGATGAAAATACCCCCGGTGTTTTGCCCTACTCCACAGTTACTCGCCGGCGGTATCAAATTTGGCAAATAAAAAAAAGCAGCGCTAGGCCGCACGCCACGATCCCGCCGCTGCACGCAGTCGTCCCTGCCATCTTCGGTGCCGAGGAGGCTGAAGTTCTTGTCGAGCAGGAAGTAGATCAGGCATCCGCGGCGGAGGGATCTGACGGGGCGGACTCGGACGGCGCGGTGGTGGTGGTCACGGGATGGGAGGGGCAGGAGACGGAGACGGAGATGGGCGGCGGGGGCGGGAGGTTTACGTCGAGGTCGAGCCCCTTGTCGTCGTCGTCTGGGGACGCGAGATCGGCGGCGGGAGTCGAAGCCCTCGAACTGGGTGGAGGCGGAGAGGGAGAGGTGGAGGGCGAGCAGGATGAGGATGAAGGTGGCGTGCGGCAGCCGGATCCAGCTGGGCGGCGCCATGGATGAGGAGGTGGGAGGAGAGATCCCTCCCCTCTACTGGTAGGTGTGACGGAGAAGACGAGGTTGGGATCAGTGGCACCGTGGGAACGAGGGGTGACAGAGAGAGAGGTTGGGGATTGGGGAGTGCGTGGGGATATGTACGTGGGGGTGGAAGCGATGGTGGCATAGGACCACCAAATACTCCTGGCGTTTTCGGTCCAGCCTCGCTGGCAGTATTAAAATTACCCCCAGCGTTTTCATGCCAATTCGCCGGCGGTAATGGGAGGTTCATCTGGGTGCTCTCGGCCCAATTTACCCCTGGCGGTTTCAGTCCTGATTCGCCGGCGGTAAGGGGCATATCCCCGGCGACCCCAAACCAACTCGCCGGCGGCAACTTACCGCCGACCACCTCGAAACGGACTTGCCGGCGGTAAGAAGTGCGGCTATAAGCCTTTTCCTAGTAGTGGTGGGCACGCGACTGGTAGCGAATACAATTGGTACCAGTTGCGGGGCCTACGACTGGTACCCAATTCAACACGCGAGTGGTAGCCTATTCTATACTAGTGATATGACAAGGATAAATATACTGCTCAATTTTTTGTTTCAACAATTTATTGGTGCCTCGTTGGTACACACATCTAATTTAAATTTGGAGAATGGGAGGACGATCATCTAACGAGGCATAATTGTGTCAAGTTTTGCATTTTTAGCCTTGTTGAGGCGATATATTGAGGCTGGCACTAATACTTGTCATCGCAAGCTGTATTTTAATTTGTCCAATGAAGAATTAAAAAATAAAAAGGAGATATTTTTGGAATTCCTGAAAATAAAACAAATCTACCTCTACATATATGGTATAACGAGGGTCGGTACATAATTTTGCATAACTATATGCACAGGGTGTGACTCATTATCTTTCACATTTTATAAGAAAAGAAAGTTGATCATTATACTCCGTTTTCATATAAAATATTCAAAAGCTGCAAACAGATAATGATCAACTTTCTTTTCTTATAAAATGTGAAAGTTTTTCCTAGTGTTTTTCCTTTCCGCCATGCTAGTGCGATAGCTACGATTACGAGCATGCCTCAACGTCTAAAAATGCTAGGCCCTACGTGTATTGTAGTGGAGGAATATAGTGACGCATAATTGTACCGCCTTTTGCATTTTTACCCTTGGTGTGGTGATTAAGTGAGGCAAGCGCCTAACAATTTTCATGGCATCCTGCATTTTTGACCAATGAAGACATAAGAAACAACAAGGCCCTTTTCAGAAATTCTTGTAAAAGAAAACAATATTTACCTTTATCTATAAGGTATTTTAAAACCGATAAATAATTTAGCAGAATTGCATGCATATAGTGTGACTCTTTATCTTTCACATTTTTTAGGAAAATAAATGTTTCTCTTATACTCCTCTTTCATATAGAATATATAAGAGCTTAACAGTGATACTAAGAAAAGAAATACCAACTAAAATGCTAATTAAATATAATACTAGGTATGGCATGAAATATATTTCAGTAATGCAATCTTATTAGAATAAACAAATTACACATATATTGATTGTCGAAGTGTAAAGTGCCGTCAACTAACTTGTTACATGAGAAGTATATATTGAAAATTTGTGATCTTCTATAAAAGGTACTTCCTTTTTGACAAACATGCTACATGTTGTTAGCGGTATTTTTATTTGGGTGGAAATTGAGCTTTATACATGTGATGTTAACTCGTCTTCTTCATGTTTCCCATGTACTGCAGTTCCTTCTCCTTGACATTGTCTTTCTTCTAGCACCACTGGTGTTATCTTATTTTCCTTTTCCTTGCTTTTCCCCCACAACACGCTGTATAGGCCACCAACGAGTAGAATTCCACCCAAAATACTGCAAAAACAAGGACCAACGAATCAATTTTCCTATCATGCATTATTTATGTCAGAATAATTACATTATTTAAACTCATATTTTCGAGTAATCTTTTTTTATAGTATCATTGAATCTGATATTTAGAGGTTTTGGTACGCTCCCTAAAAAATATGCCACTCTGAATGCCATGTAGTAGACTTTTCGCCTTAGTGAATAGGCAACCTTTAAGGTGCTAAAATAATTCTCTATTTTTCCATTTTACCATAATAAATATTACATACCTATTCAGTTAAACCATTTACTTTCAAAAGATTACGTACCTTCCGAGGTGGACGACTTCTCCAAGGAAGAAAGACGAGCAAATGATCGTGAAAACCAGAGCCAACGGGCTCCACATTGCGACAAACACGGGCCCTTTCATCTCCGCGCACCATGCTTGAAGGTACATCAATGCACCTGTCCCCAAGAAAGCCTGCAACATTTGAACGCGGTGACAGTGAGTCCATCATTTGCACCAACCTTTATTTCAAAATTTGTCCACTCAAATCAAGGTTACAAAACCAGTCATGCATTTACCAAGAGAAAACATATAACAAAAGTAGCTAACTAACCGAGTAGAGGATGGCAAGAAGGCCGATATCCAACCCAATCTTCCATTTGGCGAAGTCCCTCTCAACTACCACAGCCACAACAAAGGACTGAAGTGCACCAAACAAGCACTGCATCGCGGTCGCCATGAGCTTGTTTGGGTATTCTTTAAGCAAAGGAACCTGCATGCATTACACACATATACATTAAGTACACATGCAAATAAATAAATAAGTAAAGCCCAATCAACTACATATGCATGCAAATATGTAAAGAAACGGTGATTAACATATCCATGCATGACAGTTCACAAACATGAGCATATACATGTAATTAAACTGTAAATAATACAGTATTTATGCATGGGCATGTAATTAAAATTAATATATTTAGAGACGCATACAAGATGAATGTGAAATAAACTACTAACTTCATGCATGCTAACCTGCAGGACGATCCAAAGAGACCATGTTGTACATGCTAGGAGAAGAAGAAAGGTGCCTCTGATCCATGCGCTATTACTGACGCTGCGTGGCTTGTGAGCAGAGACGGGGTGGTTGGCGAGGGGACGTATGGAAGGCCCGGCGTAGAAGGCGATGACAAGAACTCCCGCGACGCAGAACGCGACGCCGGCGAGCTTACCTAGCCCAGAGCGGCTCCGGACCTTGACCGCCTCCATCCGTAGCAGCAGCGCAAGGAGGAAGGTGGCCACCGGCATTGAGTTGGTGGCCGCCGACCCCACGGTAGCTGAGGTTTGCTTCAGGCTCACGTTGTACACGTTCAGGGTGAAGGTGTTCCTGCAATGCATGCGTAATATTTTTCAAAAATCAGATCATATCTGGCCAAAATTGCCCAACGAAAATTGCCCGCGACAAATGGCTTGCACGAAAGTTCTGTTTTCCACTAGTGGTGCATACCCGAGCAAGGCATAGAGGAAGAGCTTGAAGAGCAGCCGGCACGACATTGTCGGTTCCGGTGTCGCCGTAGGGGTGGTTGATCGTCTCCGGCAGCTAGAGATGATGAGGGCTAGGGGGAGGAGGAGGGCCGTTGCGGCGGTGAGGCGGTAGAAGATGAAGACGTAGGTGTTGATGCCACTGTCAAATGCCGCCTTGGAGACGACGAAGAGGCCAGTGTAGATGACCTGGATGGCCACAGCGACCACGTACGGCTTCTTGCCCACGTCCCCCATGGCGCGTGCCGGCGAAGTCGATGCAGTATTATTGCCGACCGGAGCTGCTCTGCTGGTGTGATGTGATGTGTGTATGTTGTGTTTCAGCTTCACTTGCAAATAGAAGAAGAACTTATCGGTGGTTCAAATGCGTATGAGCATACACTCGATCTCGATCTCCCAGTGAAGCACTAGCACTGTCCCCGGTAGCATATTTGTATGGGGCTAGCTAGCTAGATGGTATGAATCACGCATAGTGGCCGGAGTTAGTGGAGACTGGCGAGTAAACGCGTACGTGCTGCGTCATGCAAGTGACTGTTAACCTGACGAGTCTGTAGCTAAGCAGAAGTTCCACACCTTTCTTGTCGAGGCATATGGGCATAAAGTACTAGTATTGTACTACTCCCTGCTATATTTTGTTTTTCTAAACGCGGGGACTGACGCGTTGAAGCAGGCGGGGGTGCGTATTCAGACTCCATACAGGCCAAACATAGTGCAAGTGAATCTTTTGTACGCTACTGTATACATAAACATAACGACCATGAAGTTTAATTCCAGTAGCATTTAATGAGTCCAGCAGCTGACTTTGGGGTTTTTTTTTTGTCCTTGTTCTGCTGCGAATCAAGAAATAAAACAAGTCTTCTGGGCAGCAACATAAATATGTTCAACTGAAAAATAAAGCGACATGCGTGGAAACAGGGGTACAAGAAGCATTTAACTCATGAGACGCACCGCAAGGCGTAATTACTTACATAACCGAAAATGACTTAGCAGAAATATGAGTCGTCACTGTCCAGAATAAGTTCCTTGAGGTCAAGGTTGGATTCAGAAGCATTGTTAGGGCATCTACACCGACGCGGTCCAAAATGGCGACCCATTCAGTTTGATTTAATCCATTTAGGTCGCGCCGCGGACAGAAAATATGTATAGCGGTTCGGCCTGTTAGGCCAGTCCACCTAGCAGTGCGACCCATTCGATCCACGATGACCATTCTAATTGGATAGCTGAAGACAACAAACTATGCAAATTAAAATAAAACCTAGAAGCACGTGAAATTTTCAAAAAGTTTCATTCATTCTAATTTACGTAGGAAATATAAAATTACTAAAGCTAACTACGTCTTCTGCCCTACGCGGGCATCGATGGCACCGCCGCCTACTCGTCTTCGCCTTCCTTCAAGAGGTCGATGAACGGAGTGGTGTCCATGGCCCCTGTTGTGCGCACGCATGGTACTCCAGTTCTCCATGTTGCATGGTACTCCAGTACTCCACGCATCTCTGTCTCTAGCGCCGGCCTATAAATTTTAAAGTAGTCTAAAGTTTTATCTTTAGTTTGCAATAAATAAATGTAGTAAAATCTAATTGCATCATCAATCAATCAATATCACGAAATATCTATTTCCACCTTTTTTAACACACATTCATCTCGCATTTTTTCGATAAAGGATGTTTTATTACTTTGAAAAGCAATTACATCCAGCCTCTGCATAACCAGGATGCACACAGCCGTTTATAGGTTTCAAGTGAAATATATGATAAAACAAAACTAGGCGAAATACATATCGAAGCGATGAATTATAAAACGCTTAAGGTGTGGGTGATGGGATTCGTAGCATAGAAAACAAAAAATTTCCTACCGCGAGAACGCAATCCAAACCAAGATGCAATCTAGTAGACGGTAGCAACGAGGGGATGAACGAGACTAACCCTTGAAGATTTCCAAAGCCTACGAGATTAGATCTCGTTGTTGCAGAAGATGATCACTTGCCGCTTTCAAATGCGCGTAGAAGATCTTGACGGTGCCACAATCGGGCAGCACCTCCGTACTCGGTCACACGTTTGGTGTTGATGAAGATGCCGTCCTTCTCCCCGTTCCAGCGGGCAGCGGAAGTAGTAGATCCTCCTTGGAATCCTGGCAGCACGACGGCGTGGTGGCGGTGTCGATGGAGATCTCCGGCGGAGCTTCGCTAAGCGTATGCGGGAGAGGTGGTGGAGGAGGGGCGGCTAGGGTTTGGGAGAGGGGGGCGCCGGCCACTATAGGGGTGCGGCCAACTAGGGCTTGGTCTAGCCGGCCCCCTCCCCTTGCTCCTCATTATATAGGTGGAACCCCCAAGACTTGGTCTACAAGTCTTCGAATAAGACCCCAACCCAAAACCTTCCATGTGTAGGGAAACCTACCCAAGGTGGGATTCCCACTCAAGGTGGGATTCCCACCTTTCCTTGGAGGGGGGTGGCCGGCCACCTTGGTGGAGTCCACCTGGGACTCCACCCCCTTAGGGTTGGCCGGCCATGCTAGGTGGAGTCCCTCCGGGACTCCGCCTTCCATAGTGATTTCTTCCGGACTTTTCTAGAACCTTCCATAAATGCACCGGATCATTTTCAAACTTATAAAATGACTTCCTATATATGAATCTTATTCTCCGGACCATTCCGGAACTCCTCGTGATGTCCTGGATCCCATCCGAGACTCCGAACAAAACTTTGAACTCCATTCCATATTCCATATCTACTAATACGACATCAAACCTTAAGTGTGTCACCCTACGGTTCGCGAACTATGTAGACATGGAAGAGACCTCTCTCCGACCAATAACCAATAGCGGGATCTGGAGATCCATAATGGCTCCCACATATTCAACGATGACTTAGTGATCGAATGAACCATTCACATACGATACCGATTCCCTTTGTCACGCGATATTTTACTTGTCCGAGGTTTGATCATCGGTATCTCTATACCTTGTTCAACCTCGTCTCCTGACAAGTACTCTTTACTCGTACTGTGGTATGTGGTCTCTTATGAACCATTCATACGCTTGCAAGCTAATTAGACGACATTCCACCGAGAGGGCCCAGAGTATATCTATCCGTCATCGGGATGGACAAATCCCACTGTTGATCCATATGCCTCAACTCATACTTTCCGGATACTTAATCCCACCTTTATAACCACCCATTTACGCAGTGGCGTTTGATGTAATCAAAGTACCTTTTCGGTATAAGTGATTTACATGATCTCATGGTCGAAGGACTAGGTAGCTATGTACCGAAAGCTTATAGCAAATAACTTAATGACGTGATCTTATGCTACGCTTAATTGGGTGTGTCCATTACATCATTCATATAATGACATAACCTTGTTATTAATAACATCCAATGTTCATGATCATGAAACTATGATCATCTATTAATCAACAAGCTAGTTATACAAGAGGCTTACTAGGGACTCCTTGTTGTTTACATAACACACATGTATCAATGTTTCGGTTAATACAATTATAGCATGGTATATAAACATTTATCATAAACACAAAGATATATAATAACCGCTTTATTATTGCCTCTTGGGCATATCTCCAACAGTGGGTGGGGCGTCAATTCGTAGACTAGGATGTCACCCATGTAGGGAAAAAGTATACCTCCCCGTAGCCTCCAACCGTGTACAAACCTCCGTAAATAGGTCTCGGTTCTCCACTCTCTGAATAGGTAACCACAAACGGAGAATACATGTAGATCTGTAGATAACCTGCAAAACGGAACAATTTTTATTGTTAAAAATCTTGTCATTTCTACTTAGCCAAAGCGCCCAGATAACTGCTAGCGCCCCCATCCTAAGAAGCAACTTGAACCTTGAATCGACACCATGAAGCCAATTGCCAAAGACATTAGCCACACTAGTCGGGGGATACAGGGTAGACGCTACTTGGATGACTGGCCATATAGATCTCGCAAATTGGCACCGGAAGAAAAGGTGTTTAATCGTTTTGTCCTATTGACAGAAAACACACCGTGTACCTCCATGCCAGTTTCGCTTAACAAGATTGTCATTGGTGAGAATAACTCCTCGACGAAGGTACCATCCAATTTTTTTAATTTTAATGGTATGTTCATCTTCCAAATTTTCTTATCATTATCAACTGGTATGTCAGAATAAAGGATCGCATTGTATAGTGATTTTACGGAGAAAGTGCCATCTGCATTAAGATTTCACCTAAATTCTTCCGGTTCAGGCGATAGTTGTATATGTCCTAGCCGGTGAATCAGGGAATTCCATGCCAACAAGCTTTGCCCAAGTAAAACTCGTCTGAACGTCACATTCGGAGGTGAGGTAGCCATTACCGTGGCAATGGTATCACTTTTGCGACGAACAATACTATACAAGGCAAGATACTATTCACTTAAGGGTGCATTTTCTAACCAAATGTCCTCCCAGAACCGTATTTGTGCTCCATTCTTGATCGAAAAAGTACCATGGCGGAAGAAGCCATTCTTTGCTGCCATGAGACCAGCCCAGAAGTGTGAATCCCCTGGTTTTCAAACCACTTGGGATAACGTCTTCGAGTCCATATACTTTCTCCTAAGAATAGTTTGCCAAATCCCATCCTCACTAAGAAGCTTAAACATCCATTTACCTAGTAGGGATGAATTCTTGACTTCCAGGTCATGAACTCCAAGCCCTCCTTGATCTTTGGGACTACAAACTATATTCCATTTAACCAATCGATATTTCTTTTTCTCGTTGTCCCCTTGCCAAAAGAATCTGGATCGATAATAATCAAGTTTATGCAGAATTCCTTTTGGTACTAGGAAGAAGGATAACATATACAGTATCATATTTGTCAGTACTGAATTAATGAGTACCAGTCTTCCTCCGAGGGACAACAATTTACCCTTCCAACTACTAAGACATTTTTGTAGTCTTTCTTCCACTATTTTCCATTCAGAAGTTGTGAGTCTTCGATAATGAATCGGAATACCCAAATAGCGAATAGGAAACTGGCTTTGCCCGCAACCAAACAACTCTGCATATAGAGTCGTATCATTTTGGGCATCACCGAAGCAAAACCATTCACTTTTTTTGAAATTGATTTTTAATCCCGATAACTACTCAAAAGCCACCAAAATTCATTTTAGATTGCGAGCTTTTTCGAGATCATGATCCATAAATAGAATTGTGTCATCATCACATTGAAGGATAGATAAACCACCATCAACCAGATGTGGAATCACCCCTTCAATCTGACCTTCAGACTTGGCCCGCTCTATCAGGATGGCCAGCATATCCGCTACAATGTTAAACAACATTGGTGACAATGGATCCCCCTGGCGTAAATCTTTTCGTGTCTGGAAATAGTGTCCGGTGTCATCATTAACCCGGATTGCCACACTTCCTCCATACACAAAATCATTGATTAGAGCACGCCACTCAGGAGAAAAACCTTTCATCCTGAGAGTCTGCTGTAGGAAAGACCACTTGACCTTATCATACGCCTTTTCAAAATCTAATTTTAAAATAACCCCATGTAATTTCTTAATTTACATTTCATGTACCGTCTCATGCAAAACCGCCACTCCATCCAAGATATTTTTCCTTGCATGAAAGCGGTTTGTGATGGACGAACAACATGATCTGCGACCGTATTAGGTCTATATTGTTGAATCCTTTCTGCCTCATTAACTTTCGGTAACAAAATTACTTTACCAAAATTTAGACGAAATGGTTCTAGTTGTCCCATGTGCAGAGCAATGAACAGAGCTAGAAGGTCCGGTTTAATAGTATCCCGAAAAGTTTGATAAAACTCAGCTGAGAAACCATCTGGACCCGGTGCTTTATTACATTCCATTTGGAAAATTGCCTTCTGGACCTCTTCCTCTGTATAAGGTGCAGTCAGAAGACCATTTTCTTACGTAGATACTTGGGGTATGTCATCCGTTAAGTCCTCGTTTAAAGAAAATCCACTTTCCTCCGGAGGACCAAACAGATCTTTATAATAATTCGTAATGTAAGATTTGAGTTGCTCATGGCCTTCAATCAGCCCTGGATCTTGTAGCAGAGAGTGAATACGTTTTTTCCGATGTCTCCCATTGGCCACGCCATGGAAATATCACGTATTTGAATCTCCTTCCAATATGAATTGGGCTTTGGAACGCTGATACCATTTGAGTTCCTCTTCTCGAAGAAGACTCGCTATCTGCGCATTGGACTGATTTTTAAGTTCAATCTCTTGCGGGGACAGCGGTCTTACCTCCGCTAAAGCCTCCAGCTCATCAGTCTCAGTTGATAAGCGAGCCTTCTCTTTTTTAAGAATACCAACCATATGGGCAGCCCAACTAGAGAGATGTTTGCGCATAGCCCGCATCTTATTATTCCATCTCAAAATTGGAGTGCTACCCCCTTCCAGTCTCCCCCAAACTGTCTTAACCATCTCATGTAACCAGCCAAGTTCAAACTTGAAAGGCCGTTTACAAACAGGTCGGGGATTCCTAGTATTTAGGAGGATAGGAGCATGGTCATACAATTTTTCAATACGTTCTAGTGCACGGACCGACACCATAGGGTATTTATCTTCCCACTCGTTATCCATCAACACGCGATCTAGTTTTTCGTACGTGGGTTCAGGCAAGCTGTTGGCCCAAGTAAATTGTCGACCGGACATAAACACCTCTCTTAAGTCTAGGCTATCAATGACAACATTAAACAAGAAAGGCCAACATCCATCGAAAAGGTCTTTACATTTCTCGTGAGGAAATCTCAGCAAATTAAAATCCCCTCCGATCAAAATCGGATGGGGGTTATCTTTTGCAAGATTTAACAACTCACGTAAAAAGTCAGCCTTAAAAGCGTCTTCGGCGGCACCATACACAACAATCAGACTCCAAATGAAACCATCAGCTTTGTTCTGAATGTCGAGTTTAATGTGATACTCTCCATAAGAACTAGCTAAGATAGTCATGGTATCTATGCGGACGCCAAGTAAAATGCCCCCCCGACCTACCACGAGGCGGGTGAGAATACCACTGAAAGTTAATCCCGCCTGATAATCGGTCGAGAAAACTTTGTGAGAAATTCCGCATACCCCTCTCTGATATAGCAATGAAATCTAAATCATAATCTCTAAAACAAGCGGCAATATGAAAATGCTTAGCCAAGTCTTCAAGACCTCTGCTATTCCGAAACATGCCATTCATCGTGAAACTATTTTAGATTTAGTACCCTTGCCATACCTACGAGATTTCTTTCCAGCCGAAGATCGAGAACCACTTGCAGACGCTTTTAGATCATAAACTGAAGTAAGCTCTGAGTGTTCTAAATTGACTTCTGTAATATTCCCAACTATAGCCGAGAGAAGCTGACCATATAGGATGACATCATCTTCATCATCGTCTATTATGGTAGTTTCAAGCCCAGTGGAGACATTCAGACCAACCGTTAAACGGTCAAGCTCCGTCTGTCTCAACATGTTAGCCGAAACCGAAATCTCATCAGACCGACTACCCATCGAAACACCTAGACAACTCGAATTTGAAGAAATACGAGAATCTGAAAAAGAAGTAAATGACTTGACTGGTTGCTTAGTACCTGCCGTGTCGAGGTTCTTCTTCGCCTTGCGCCGCATGGCTCTCTGCATGACGTCCTCATCCGTGGCCCCCACCCCATCCTCCGCCAGTGCATACCTCCACTCCTCCTCACCATCGGCTGAACAACGGGTGGGGGCTAGTGGGACGAGGCTGTTGCAAGGTGGACACCGGTGAGGGAGAACTCGAGCGTGGTGAAGACGATGATGAGGTGGGCGCAGAAACTACCGATACAGGGGTAGAAGGCGGTGTAGCCCCCTGCAACGGTCCACACCGTGGCGAAGATGCCCCCCTAGGTGAAGAGGTCGTCGACGATGGGCTGATGGAGCCTCCATCCACCTCAGGTAGGGAAGAGCTCCTCCCCAGCCCGGCGTGAACGTCCGCCTGTGGAGGCGGCACCATCGAGGTCAGCTGCTGTGCCTCCTGCTGCTCGCCGCTGCAAGGGTGCAGCGGTCCCATACCCGTAGTCACCGTCGCCGTGGGCACCGCGGCCGGATGCTGCAGCTGCGTGGGCGCCGTGCCCGGCTTCTGCAGCTACATGGGCGCCGTGACCGGCTGCTGCAGCTGCGTGGGCACCGTGGCCGACTGCTGCAGCCCCGCAGACTTGTCCGCCTCCTCCACACCCATGCGCACCATCGGCTGGTGCTGCACAGGCCCCTGTACCGACGTGACCGGCGATGGAGTCGACGCCGACACAACCGGATGCACCTCCTGCCGTGTCGGAGGCGTAGGGGATGGCTGCGCCATCGGCTACGACGCATCATGTCCATGCACCAATTCCGTCTGTGTCGAAGTAGAAGACGGAATCGGTGTCCCCTGCTGCGTGCTCGGTGAAGCGGGCCATGGAGAAGGCGAGGAAGCTGGTCGAGTGCGTCCTTGCATGAAGGTCCGAACTCTAGACGGAGAAGAAGCCCCAGAAGACATCGGGGGCGAAGCGACCAGGTGAGGTGACACCGACCTAGCACGAGCCACAGTCTCCCGCCCTATGTCCGTCCGTGGTGAGTGGTTGAACGGGGTCAAAGCCACTCGAGCAACTGGCACCGCTGTAGCACCAGAAGAGTGCGTAGGAGGATGTCCATCAACATCCATATTAGCTGCGTCCGACGCAGCGACCGCTATGGCATCATCAAACCTCTCCTCCTCAAAACCGCGAGAGCCATCATCATCGCCTCTGTCCTTCCAGAAAAAAGGACGGAACCGAGGGTCTGACTTATAGCAAACTCCCTCTCGACGAAAACGAAACATGTAGCCATAAAGTTGTAATAGAGCAACCACCTCCATGCAGCCTTTATCTTTCTCCAGAGCTCTAGGGTCGTGCATAGCTACAAGAATATGAATAATCCCCTGGCTCCGAAGGGAAAACAAATCAACATCAAGAGTGGTACCAATAAGAGAACCCACAACCCAGAGACCTAAAAAGTGACGCACGGAGTCAGGTACACCGTCGGCATGCACCCAAACCGGCTCCATCACAAACTCTGGAATAACATCCTGATGTACCCAAGAAGAAACTAGAGCCTATGCATTAATTTTGGGCACACTCATCTGCATGCCATCTATCCTCGACAAATCCTCAGCTGTAGGAATCCCAATAAGAAAAGCATTAACACCATGAGGCACCGCCTCCCACTTCCATGTGGGATTTCCGGGACACATACGGGCCATAAGATTCTGAATATCTGCCGCTATGACAGCCCCCTCCTCTGACACCTGCACAAAGCTGTAGGTGCTCCAGAAGTTATCAACTGAGGCTTAAAAACTGAGTCCGGGAGCTGAAGATCAAGCGTGGCATCATTACCATAACCGACAAAAAAACTCGTGGGTCTCGGCAACTTCAGAATTGGGCACCGAATGGTCGGGTGTGCCCCAGAATCACAAACCAAACAATAATGAATGTCCTTTGTAGCATGAGTATTCACGACGCATTTCCAACATCGTCCCACCTTCTTTTGCTTCACCACGCAGGGCATCAGGAATAGGGACAACCGTAGGCGCCTGCATAGGAATCAGAGTAGCCTCAGAGGTTGCCACAAAAGGTGGCTTTCCCATGGACACCGGCGCGGGCTGCCCCATATACGGGACAGGCTGCCCCAAAGATGACACAAGCTGCCCCACAGCGTTGGCACTCTTCTTCTTCCTTCTCTTCTTCACCTGCCCAGGTTGCGGCAGTGGCAGTTGATGCGTAACTTGCTGCATTTGTGGTTGTACCTGATGCGTGTGGTTGGCACGTCCGTTGGGAACCCCAAGAGGAAGGTGTGATGCGCACAGCGGCAAGTTTCCCTCAGTAAGAAACCAAGGTTTAATCGGACCGAGTAGGAGTCAAGAAGCACGTTGAAGGTTGATGGCGGCGGGATGTAGTGCGGCGCAACACCGGAGATTCCGGCGCCAACGTGGAACCTGCACAACACAACCAAAGTACTTTGCCCCAACGAAACAGGTGAGGTTGTCAATCTCACCGGCTTGCTGTAACAAAGGATTAACCGTATTGTGTGGAAGATGATTGTTTGCGAGAAAACGAGTAGAACAAGTATTGCGGTAGATTGTATTTCAGTAAAGAGAATTGGACCGGGGTCCACAGTTCACTAGAGGTGTCTCTCCCATAAGACGAACAGCATGTTGGGTGAACAAATTACGGTTGGGCAATTGACAAATAAAGAGAGCATGACCATGCACATACATATCATGATGATTATAGTGAGATTTAATTGGGCATTACGACAAAGTACATAGACCGCCATCCAACTGCATCTATGCCTAAAAAGTCCACCTTCGAGGTTATCATCCGAACCCCTTCCGGTATTAAGTTGCAAAGCAACGGACAATTGCATTAAGTATGGTGCGTAATGTAATCAACAACTACATCCTTAGACATAGCATCAATGTTTTATCCCTAGTGGCAACAGACACAACACAACCTTAGAACTTTACATCACTTGTCCCGGTGTCAATGCAGGCATGAACCCACTATCGAGCATAAGTACTCCCTCTTGGAGTTACAAGCATCTACTTGGCCAGAGCATCTACTAGTAACAGAAAGTATGCAAGATCATAAACAACACATAGATATAACTTTGATAATCAACATAACAAGTATTCTCTATTCATCGGATCCCAACAAACGCAACATATAGAATTACAGATAGATGATCTTGATCATGTTAGGCAGCTCACAAGATCCAACAATGATAGCACAATGGGGAGAAGACAACCATCTAGCTACTGCTATGGACCCATAGTCCAGGGGTAGACTACTCACTCATCACTCCGGAGGCGACCATGGCGGTGTAGAGTCCTCCGGGAGATGAATCCCCTCTCCGGCAGGGTGCCAGAGGTGATCTCCAGAATCCCCCGAGATGGGATTGGCGGCGGCGGCGTCTCAGTATGTTTTCTCGTATCGTGGTTTTCTGTCATGGGGGTTTCGTCACGGAGGCTTTAAGTAGGCGGAAGGGTAGGTCAAGAGGCAGCACGAGGGCCCCACACCACAGGGCCGCGCGGCCAAGGGGGGGGCCGCGCCGCCCTAGGGTGTGGCCCCCTCGTGGCCCCTCTTCGTCTCGTCTTCGGACTTCTGGAAGCTTCGTGGAAAAATAGGGACCTGGGCGTTGATTTCGTCCAATTCCGAGAATATTTCGTTACTAGGATTTCTGAAACCAAAAACAGCAGAAACAAGCAATGGCACTTCGGCATCTTGTTAATAGGTTAGTTCCAGAAAATGCACGAATATGACATAAAGTGTGCATAAAACATGTAGATAACATCAATAATGTGGCATGGAACATAAGAAATTATCGATACGTCGGAGACGTATCAGCATCCCCAAGCTTAGTTCTGCTCGTCCCGAGCAGGTAAAACGATAACACGAGATAATTTACGGAGTGACATGCCATCATAATCTTGATCATACTATTTGTAAAGCATATGTAGTGAATGCAGCGATCAAAACAATGTATATGACATGAGTAAACAAGTGAATCATAAAGCAAAGACTTTTCATGAATAGCACTTCAAGACAAGCATCAATAAGTCTTGCATAAGAGTTAACTCATAAAGCAATAATTCAAAGTAAAGCATTGAAGCAACACAAAAGAAGATTAAGTTTCAGCGGTTGCTTTCAACTTGTAACATGTATATCTCATGGATATTGTCAACATAGAGTAATATAATAAGTGCAATAAGCAAGTATGTAGGAATCAATGCATAGTTCACACAAGTGTTTGCTTCTTGAGGTGGAGAGAAATAGGTGAACTGACTCAACATTGAAAAGTAGAAGAATGGTCCTCATAGAGGAAAAGCATCGATTGCTATATTTGTGCTAGAGCTTTGATTTTGAAAACATGAAACAATTTTGTCAACTGTAGTAATAAAGCATATGAGTTATGTAAATTATATCTTATAAGTTGCAAGCCTCATGCATAGTATACTAATAGTGCCCGCACCTTGTCCTAATTAGCTTGGATTACCGGATCATCACAATGCACTGTTTTTACCAAGTGTCACAAAGGGGTACCTCTATGCCGCCTGTACAAAGGTCTAAGGAGAAAGCTCGCATTGGATTTCTCGCTATTGATTATTCTTCAACTTAGACATCCATACCGGGACAACATAGACAACGAGATAATGGACTCCTCTTTTATGCATAAGCATGTAACAACAATTAATAATTTTCTCATTTGAGATTGAGGATATATGTCTAAAACTGAAACTTCCACCATGGATCATGGCTTTAGTTAGCGGCCCAATGTTCTTCTCTAACATATGCATGCTTAACCATAAGGTGGTAGATCGCTCTTACTTGGACAAGACGAACATGCATAGCAACTCACATGAAATTCAACAATGAATAGTTGATGGCGTCCCCAGTAAACATGGTTATCGCACAACAAGCAACTTAATAAGAGATAAAGTGCATAATTACATATTCAATACCACAATAGTTTTTAAGCTATTTGTCCCATGAGCTATATATTGCAAAGGTGAAGAAGGGAATTTTAAAGGTAGCACTCAAGCAATTTACTTTGGAATGGCGGAAAATACCATGTAGTAGGTAGGTATGGTGGACACAAATGGCATAGTGGTTGGCTCAAGTATTTTGGATGCATGAGAAGTATTCCCTCTCGATACAAGGTTTAGGCTAGCAAGGTTTATTTGAAACAAACACAAGGATGAACCGGTGCAGCAAAACTCACATAAAAGACATATTGAAAACATTATAAGAATCTACATCGTCTTCCTTGTTGTTCAAACTCAATACTAGAAATTATCTAGACCTTAGAGAAACCAAATATGCAAACCAAATTTTAGCATGCTCTATGTATTTCTTCATTAATGGGTGCAAAGCATATGATGCAAGAGCTTAAACATGAGCACAACAATTGCCAAGTATCACATTATCCAAGACATTTATAGCAATTACTACATGTATCATTTTTCAATTCCAACCATATAACAATTTAACGAAGGAGAAACTTCGCCATGAATACTATGAGTAGAAACCAAGGACATACTTGTCCATATGCTACAGCGGAGCGTGTCTCTCTCCCATAAAGTGAATGCTAGGATCCATTTTATTCAAACAAAACAAAAAACAAAAACAAACCGACGCTCCAAGAAAAAGCACATAAGATGTGATGGAATAAAAATATAGTTTCAGGGGAGGAACCTGATAATGTTGTCGATGAAGAAGGGGATGTCTTGGGCATCCCCAAGCTTAGACGCTTGAGTCTTCTTAATATATGCAGGGGTGAACCACCGGGGCATCCCCAAGCTTAGAGCTTTCACTCTCCTTGATCATGTTGCATCATACTCCTCTCTTGATCCTTGAAAACTTCCTCCACACCAAACTCGAAACAACTCATTAGAGGGTTAGTGCACAATATAAATTGACATATTCAGAGGTGACACAATCATTCTTAACACTTCTGGACATTGCATAATGCTACTGGACATTAGTGGATCAAAGAAATTCATCCAACATAGCGAAAGAGGCAATGCGAAATAAAAGGCAGAATCTGTCAAAACAGAACAGTTCGTATTGACGAATTTTAAAATGGCACCAGACTTGCTCAAATGAAAATGCTCAAATTGAATGAAAGTTGCGTACATATCTGAGGATTACTCACGTAAATTGGCATAATTTTCTGAGTTACCTACAGAGAGGTGGACCCAGATTCGTGACAGCAAAGAAATCTGGAACTGCGCAGTAATTCAAATCTAGTACTTACTTTTCTATCAACGGCTTAACTTGGCACAACAAAACACAAAACTAAGATAAGGAGAGGTTGCTACAGTAGTAAACAACTTCCAAGACACAAAATAAAAATAAAGTACTGTAGGTAAAAACATGGGTTGTCTCCCATAAGCGCTTTTCTTTAACGCCTTTCAGCTAGGCGCGAAAGTGTGTATCAAGTATTATCAAGAGACGAAGTGTCAACATCATAATTTGTTCTCATAATGGAATCAAAAGGGTACTTCATTCTCTTTCTAGGGAAGTGTTCCATACCTTTCTTGAGAGGAAATTGATATTTTATATTACCTTCCTTCATGTCAATGATAGCACCAACAGTTCGAAGAAAAGGTCTTCCCAATATAATGGGACAAGATGCATTGCATTCAATATCGAAGACAACAAAATCAACGGGAACAAGGTTATTGTTAACGGTAATGCGAACATTATCAACTTTACCCAAAGGTTTCTTTGTAGAATGATCAGCAAGATTAACATCCAAATAACAATTTTTCAGCGGTGGCAAGTCAAGCATATCATATATTTTCTTAGGCATAACAGAAATACTTGCACCAAGATCACATAAAGCATTACAATCAAAATCTTTAACCTTCATCTTAATGATGGGCTCCCAACCATCCTCTAGCTTTTTAGGAATAGAAGCTTCACGCTCTAATTTCTCTTCTCTAGCTTTTATGAGAGCATTTGTAATATGATGTGTGAAAGACAAATTTATAGCACTAGCATTAGGACTTTTAGCAAGTTTTTGCAAGAACTTTATAACTTCAGAGATGTGGCAATCATCAAAATTCAAACCATTATAATCTAAAGCAATGGGATCATCATCCCCAATGTTGGAAAAAATTTCAGCAGACTTTATCACGAGCGGTTTCAGCAGTTTTAGCAGTTTCAGGCAGTTTCTCGCGCTTTGCATTAGAAGTAGAAATATTGCTAACACCAATTCTTTTATTAGTATTAGTAGGAGGTGCAGCAACATGTGTAGCATTAGCATTACTAGTGGTGGTAATAGTCCAAACTTTAGCTATATTCTTCTCTTTAGCTAGTTTTTCATTTTCTTCTCTATCCCACCTAGCACGCAATTCGGCCATTAATCTTATATTCTCATTAATTCTAACTTGGATGGCATTTGCTGTAGTAACAATCTTATTATGATAATTCTCATTAGGCGTAACTTTTGATTTCAAAAGATCAACATCAGCGGCAAGACTATCGACTTTAGAAGCAAGTATATCAATTTTCCCAAGCTTTTCTTCAACAGATTCGTTAAAAGCAGTTTGCGTACTAATAAATTCTTTAAGCATGGCTTCAAGTCCAGGGGGTGAACTCCTATTATTGTTGTAAGAATTCCCATAAGAATTACCATACCCGTTGCCATTATTATAAGGATATGGCCTATAGTTGTTACTAGAATTATTCCGGTAAGCATTGTTGTTGAAATTATTGTTTTTAATGAAGTTCACATCAACATGTTCTTCTTGTGCAACCAATGACGCTAACGGAACATTATTAGGATCAATATTAGTCCTATCATTCACAAGCATAGACATAATAGCATCAATCTTATCACTCAAGGAAGAGGTTTCTTCGACAGAATTTACCTTCTTACCTTGGGGAGCTCTTTCCGTGTGCCATTCAGAGTAGTTGATCATCATATTATCAAGAAGCTTTGTTGCTTCACCAAGAGTGATGGACATAAAGGTACCTCCAGCAGCTGAATCCAATAGGTTCTGCGAAGAAAAATTTAGTCCTGCATAGAAGGTTTGGATGATCATCCAAGTAGTCAGTCCATGAGTTGGGCAATTTTTAACTAGAGATTTAATTCTTTCCCAAGCTTGAGCAACATGTTCAGTATCTAATTGTTTAAACTTCATTATGCTACTCCTCAAAGATATAATTTTAGCAGGGGGATAATATCTACCAATAAAAGCATCCTTGCATTTAGTCCATGAATCAATACTATTCTTAGGCAGAGATAGCAACCAATCTTTAGCTCTTCCTCTTAATGAGAAAGGGAACAATTTTAGTTTAATAATATCACCATCTACATCTTTATATTTTTGCATTTCACATAGTTCAACAAAATTATTAAGATGGGCAGCAGCATCATCGGAACTAACACCAGAAAATTGCTCTCGCATAAAAAGATTCAGTAAAGCAGGTTTAATTTCAAAGAATTCTGCTGTAGTAGCAGGTGGAGCAATAGGTGTGCATAAGAAATCATTATTATTTGTGGTTGTGAAGTCACACAACTTAGTATTTTCAGCGTTGGCCATTTTAGCAACAGTAAATAAAGCAAACTAGATAAAGTAAATGCAAGTAAACTAATTTTTTTGTGTTTTTGATATAGCAAACAAGATAGCAAATAAAGTAAAACTAGCAACTAATTTTTTTGTATTTTGATATAATGCAGCAAACAAAGTAGTAAATAAAACAAGACAAAAACAAAGTAAAGAGATTGAGAAGTGGAGACTCCCCTTGCAGCGTGTCTTGATCTCCCCGGCAACGGCGCCAGAAATTTGCTTGATGCGTGTGGTCGGCACGTCCGTTGGGAACCCGAAGAGGAAGGTGTGATGCGCACAGCGGCAAGTTTCCCTCAGTAAGAAACCAAGGTTTAATCGGACCAGTAGGAGTCAAGAAGCACGTTGAATGTTGTGGGTATACTTCATGGGTGTACCATCGACAGTGCCTAGATCCGGCAAGCCCGGGTGGCCCACAGACGGTGATGAGGCATGTGGCCCATCGGGCGGCCCAGTTGCTGTTGATCATGAAGGAAGAAGTCCAGCCCAGGATCAGCAGGCCGGATCCGTACCGACATAGGAGTAACCCGGATCCATGGAGGCCCATGAGGGACCCGGATCCGGGACGACGTGTATGGAAGGCGGATCCGTGACGTGCACGGCAAGACATTGTACCGTAGCTAGGCTATCTGTAATCCGGCTAGGACTCTCCATGTAAACCCTAGATCCGTGCGCCTTTATAAGCCGGATCCCGGGAGCCCTAGAGGCACGTTCACAACTCATTGTAACAACGCGAAAGCGCCCAGATAATTCCAGACAAGCAGCAGTAGGCCCTGTCATCGTGCAGGTGTTCCGAAGCTGGGTAACTCGCGTACCACCGTCCCGTGTGCACTCCGCCCTATGGCCCCTACTTCTTCTCCCCTCGTGAGGATCCCTCCTCCGAGGTACCGTCGATTAGGCAACGACAGTTGGCGCCCACCGTGGGGCCTGTGGCGTCTGGAGGCCGGAACCGGGAGGGTTCCGCCATGGGAAGCTACGACGACACCATCGCTGTGGGGCGCGTCCTTTACGCTGGGAATCTGCCGATCGTCCCTCCGGATGAGTGCTGGATTCCGGCTAGGACAAACCCCGTCAAGCTCTCCATCGTCCCAATTGGCGGCATTCACATCTTCATCGGGGAAACCGTCGATTCCGACGGAAACCCACTGGTAAGTAACGCAGACGCGACCGCCGCAGAGCTGGACGCTGTCGCGAAGATCCGATCTGAGATGCAGGAGCTTCCCAAGGAAGATTCCGCCTTGGATCTGGAAATTTCAAAGCCCACCCAATCCGCCCCTGAGCAGGAAACAAAGGTGGAAGACCAATGCGGATCCGCCTGGGTCTCCCAGGTGTTAGAAAAGCAGAGGTGCCACTTCATACACTTCTTGGCCCATACCGCCGGAACCGCCCCTCAAGAAGACGGAGCTGGTCCTGAGCAGGTAGAGGCACCGGAAAACGGCGCAGATCCGGATCAGGCTCAGCTTGTCGGAGAAAGCGAAGCTCCGGTTGAAGAGTCGATTTTGGGCAATCTGAGCCCAATTTCCGGAGACACCCCGTCCATGGAATCTGATGACTTCGTCCGCAAGCTAGGGGAGTATGGTTTCGGCGATCAGCCTGAAGTCGACTCCGCCCAGCCTAAGCAGGTTCTCGCAACGGTAGCAGCGCTGGGACAAACCGGATCTGGAGACCAAGTCAGCCAATCCGATCCTCAACCATCCCAACAAGGATCTCCAATGTCTCGGGTGCGACCCCAAAGGGATTCTTCCTCGGAGGAAATCCTGTCAGCAGAGGAGGTGGCCGCGCGAGCAGTTCTTAACACACCTATAACCCCGGGCGACGCCGCAGATCTGGAGGCTCTAGAGACCGCCAGAAAGGAAATGCTGGCCACAGCCAAGAGGCTCGCCGATACCGAAGCTGCGTTAAAGGTAGGAAGGGCAGATCATGCAGCCTGGCTGGAAAACTTCGACAGACAGGACCGCGAGATTACTGCCACACTCGAGCAGGTCAAGAGCATGAGGGCTGAGTGGGAAGTAAAGATGATCTATGCGCAGGCGGAGGCCGATCGTATTGTTAGAGAAGCAATTCCGCCTCGCAGGATACCCTTCAACACGCCCGCAGATCACCAGCCGCTGGAAACTCCAAAGGACAACATGCAGAAAGCAGCGGAATTGCTGAAGAAGAAGGACGAAGAAGTTGATATCAACTATCTCCGCACACTTGTCGCTTCAGCAATGCAGCAACGAAGCAAGGCAGATACTTCGCGCAGGTTGGAATCCAATCCGGATAACTGTGTATCTACCGCGCAGAAGGACGCCCGCGACGATGAATCACACACCGGATCCTCGGAGCGCAGAAGAAGGGCCAGTGAACATCCAAATCCCATCCCCGTTCCGTCAAAGACCCCTCCGTCGGATCCAAGAAAGGGAAAGGATGCGATGTACTCCGGACGAGACAAATACCGCAACCCCTCTCCTCCGCCCAACGGTTACCCGCGACCCCCTCGCCGCCGTAGTCCAGCCGGAAACACCAGGCCCATAGGGCACGGTGCGATTGTTATCCGCGACAACGTGCTGCCAAGAAACAGAAACAGGGAGCGCTCGCCGGAACCTCGCCGGAATCAGAACAATGTTCATGAGCCTGAGCCCAGGAGGAGTCGGAATGAGGACCGCGGTCCAGAACCTCGCCGGAGCCGCGATCCAGAACCTCGCCGGAGCCGGGACCCAGAGCCTCGTCGGAGCCGTGACCCGGAGCCTCGCCGGAACGACCAGGGCAGCCAACGCCAAGGCGAAGGCAGCCACAGGAGCCGGAGCCAGCACCAGGAAGGCCGAGGAGATTCAGATGGCGGAAGCAAGAAGTCAGACCGCCCACCTCGCAGGTCTCCTTCACCACCACCTAGCGGTGGCGGCGGAGGTGGAGGCGGAGGCAATGGCCGGAGATCTCGCTCTCGCTCAAAGTCTCCTCGCCACGGCTCGCGCGACGCGCGGGACCGCCTTAACGAGTACAGAACCGACTACATTGGTCCGAAGTGCTTTGGCAGGATGATTCGAGAGGAACCAAAGCCAAGGATGAACCTCAAGCTACCCGGAAATCTGAAGCATTATGATGGCACCGAAAGGCCGGATACCTGGATTGAGGATTACTACAATGCTGTAACCTTCGCCGGAGGAACCCCTAACATCGCCTGCCGCATGCTCCAGTTGTACCTTGTAGGTCCAGCCCGGATCTGGCTCAGTGACCTCGAGAAGAACTCCATCTTTTGCTGGTTCGACCTGAAGAACGCTTTTGAGAAACACTTCAGGGGCACCTACAAGAGACCTGCCACAACAAGCGACCTACAGGCATGCATCCAGAAGAAGGGCGAAACATCGAGGAACTTCCTCACCCGATGGTTGGCATGCAGAAACGAGTGCGAGAACGTCGACAACCGCACAGCAATGCACGCCTTCATTGGGGGCTTGCAGCGAGGAGGATTGCTGCGACACAAGCTAACTTGCTTGGTCAATGCAAATAAACTGACGTTGGATGACATGATCACCATCGCTAGCGATCACACTGCCGCCGATGACGACGCAGGCGGTGATCTCGCAGCTACAGCAATCCCCCTGCATCAACAAAAGAAGAACCGTGACAACGGCGGCAGCAGCAGCCATAAGCGCAAGAACCCTGATGACCAGAAGAGTGGCGGATCCGAGATGGTCGCCATGGCGTTCCAACGCGGAGGTCCAGGAGGCGGAAGAGGACGCGGACGCGGAGGCGGAGCCGGCAGGGGTCAGCAGCATACCTCCGAGGTCACTGCTGCCGGATCCCGCGCTCCGCAAACCTATGAGGAGTACAGAGACATGCCCTGCCTGGCCCATCTGGATCCGGTTACAGGGAAGTCCACTCATACCAACCGCAACTGCAAGTGGGTCAATGATCTAAAGAACGACCCGGAGGCCGGATACAAGCGCGCCGGAAGCACCGCCCTCGCGGAAAAGGTGGCAAGGGCAAGAACAAAGACAAGGAGGACGATAGTTCCGAGGCGATGGATGAGGATGATAACTCGCCGGATCCCAAGGCAGGAGCCGCAGGTAAATCCAATCCATTCGACAAAAAGAGCGTGGGGGCTTACCACACTTTCCTCGGAACCCCAACAGTACGCGCCTCCAAGTCAGCTACCCGGATCCTGAACGCCATAGTTCCGGCTGTGCCGCAGTACGTCAGGTGGTCGGAAATCCCGTGCACATTTGATCGGAAGGATCATCCCGCAATTGTGCCAAAGGAATGCTACGCCTTGGTTGTAAGTCCCCGCATAGACGGGTATGACTTCTCCAAGTGCCTCATGGATGGCGGAGCCAGCTTGAACATCATGTACCTGGAGACTCTAGAGCGGATGAACCTCACCAAGGAACAGCTCAAACACAGCACCACTGAGTTTCATGGTGTGGTTCCGGGTAAGAAGGCGAACTCCCTCGGCAGCATCACACTTCCCGTGGCTTTTGGCGATGTTCATAATTTCCGCGAAGAGAAGATCACGTTTGAAGTTGTGCCCTTCAAGAGCTCCTACCACGTCATCTTCGGCAGGCCCACCTACCACAAGTTCCACGCAAGAGCGTGCTACATCTACAACAAGCTCAAGATTCCGGGTCCTAAAGGTATGATTACCGTATCCGGAGACTACAAAAAGGCTCATGAGTGCGAGTTAGGCGAAGCCGCCTTCGCAGAGTCTGTGATATCCGGAGAAGAGCTGAAAGGCTACAGAGCCGCGGTGGATCCGACTGAGATGCAGACCACCAAGAAGCAGATCTCCGAGCAGAAAACCTCCTTCAAGCCCGCGATAGAAACCAAGAAGCATGACCTCATCCCAGGTGACTCTTCCAAGCAGGTTTCAGTCGGAGCCAACATGGACCCCAAATAGGAAAGCGCGCTCGTCGAGTTCCTCCGCGCTAACATGGATATCTTCGCATGGCAACCTTCTGACATGTCCGGAGTACCTAGGGAACTCGCCGAGCACTACCTCAACATAAATCCGGGGGCCAAACCGGTGAAGCAAGCTATGCGACGCTTTGGAGATAAGAAGCGCCGCGCCATAGGGATGGAACTAGCAAAGTTACTAGAAGCAGGTTTTGTAATAGAAGTTATCCATACCGATTGGGTCGCGAATCCCGTCCTTGTACCCAAAAAGAACACTGAAATACTAAGAATGTGCATCGATTACTCGGCTTGAACAAACATTGCCCGAAAGATCCGTTCCCCTTGCCGCGCATTGACCAAGTCATTGATTCGACGGCGGGGGCGGAACTTCTGTGTTTTCTTGATGCGTATTCCGGGTATCATCAGATCCGGATGAAGGAATCCGACCAAAAGGCGACTTCATTCATTACCCCGTTCGGTACTTACTGCTATGTTACTATGCCCTTTGGTTTGAAAAATGCAGGTGCTACCTACCAACGTACGATGCAGCGGTGCCTGAAGGACCAAATTGGCCGGAACGTGCACGCTTACGTCGACGACATCGCGGTCATGACCCGGAAAGGATCCGACTTGATCAGCGACCTCACAGAAACCTTCGACAATCTCCGCAGGTACAAGATGATGTTGAATCCGCTGAAGTGCGTCTTTGGCGTGCCAGCCGGAAAACTCCTTGGCTTCATAGTCTCTCACAGAGGCATTGAAGTTAACCCGGAAAAGATCAAGGCAATCCTGTGCATCAAAAGGCCAACTTGTCTCAAAGATGTGCAACGACTAACTGGTTGTGTTGCAGCAATCAGTAGGTTTGTTAGCCGTCTTGGCGAGAAGGCGCTACCTCTGTACAAGCTGCTGAAGAAAACAGACAAATTTGTCTGGGACGACGCAGCCGACGCAGCTCTTCAAGGGTTGAAGGAAATCCTCACCTCCCCGCCTATCCGGACATTGAAGGTTGATGGCGGCGGGATGTAGTGCGGCGTAACACCAGAGATTCCGGCGCCAACGTGGAACCTGCACAACACAACCAAAGTACTTTGCCCCAACGAAACAGTGAGGTTGTCAATCTCACCGGCTTGCTGTAACAAAGGATTAACCGTATTGTGTGGAAGATGATTGTTTGCAAGAAAACAGTAGAACAAGTATTGCAGCAGATTTGTATTTCGAGTAAAGAGAATTGGACCGGGGTCCACAGTTCACTAGAGGTGTCTCTCCCATAAGACGAACAGCATGTTGGGTGAACAAATTACAGTTGGGCAATTGACAAATAAAGAGAGCATGACCATGCACATACATATCATGATGATTATAGTGAGATTTAATTGGGCATTACGACAAAGTACATAGACCGCCATCCAACCGCATCTATGCCTAAAAAGTCCACCTTCGGGTTATCATCCGAACCCCTTCCAGTATTAAGTTGCAAAGCAACAGACAATTGCATTAAGTATGGTGCGTAATATAATCAACAACTACATCCTTAGACATAGCATCAATGTTTTATCCCTAGTGGCAACAGCACAACACAACCTTAGAACTTTTTGTCACTGTCCCAGGTGTCAATGCAGGCATGAACCCACTATCGAGCATAAGTACTCCCTCTTGGAGTTACAAGCATCTACTTGGCCAGAGCATCTACTAGTAACGGAAAGCATGCAAGATCATAAACAACACATAGATATAACTTTGATAATCAACATAACAAGTATTCTCTATTCATCGGATCCCAACAAACGCAACATATAGAATTACGGATAGATGATCTTGATCATGTTAGGCAGCTCACAAGATCCAACAATGATAGCACAATGGGGAGAAGACAACCATCTAGCTACTGCTATGGACCCATAGTCCAGGGGTAGACTACTCACTCATCACTCCGGAGGCGACCATGGCGGTGTAGAGTCCTCCGGGAGATGAATCCCCTCTCCGGCAGGGTGCCGGAGGTGATCTCCTGAATCCCCCGAGATGGGATCGGCGGCGGCGGCGTCTCAGTATGTTTTCTCGTATCGTGGTTTTCTGTTCTGGGGGTTTCGTCACGGAGGCTTTAAGTAGGCGGAAGGGTAGGTCAAGAGGCGGCACGAGGGCCCCACACCACAGGGCCGCGCGGCCAAGGGGGGGACCGCGCCGCCCTAGGGTGTGGCCCCCTCGTGGCCCCTCTTCGTCTCGTCTTTGGACTTCTGGAAGCTTCGTGGAAAAATAGGGACCTGGGCGTTGATTTCGTCCAATTCCGAGAATATTTCGTTACTAGGATTTCGAAACCAAAAACAGCGAAAACAAGCAATCGGCACTTCGGCATCTTGTTAATAGGTTAGTTCCAGAAAATGCACGAATATGACATAAAGTGTGCATAAAACATGTAGATAACATCAATAATGTGGCATGGAACATAAGAAATTATCGATACGTCGGAGACGTATCAGTACCATATTCTGCTGTCCGAGCACAGGATACTGAAAGTGACCTTGGTACTGTTGGTACGGCTGCTGTGGCATGAGCTGCATCCAAGGCACCGGCAAACGAATGGTCGGACGATACCCAGATGTCGGCCTCGAAGGTGGTGCTGCCGGCCTAGGAGCTGGTGCGGGCTGCGACTTTGGCGTCCCCGCCGGCCAGCCTTGGAACCGAGGGGGACCCATGTAAGGACCGGCACCAGCGGCAGTCGCAGCTGTCGGTGGAACCGTCCCTGGAGCGGACGGTGTAGGACCAGGCGCAGCCATCGACGCCCCGGGTGGCGCGGACGGGCATGAAGGCCCGACCATCCCCACCACCGAGCTGATCCCGGCGACAACCTCAACGAAAGAGTGGTGCGGAGCAGGTTCCCTTGATGGCGCGGATGAGAGCGACGATGGGGCGACGCGGTCAACGGTATGTCGTGGACGATCAGCGGCGGTGTTGTTGTTGCAGGGCGAAGCGAAGTTTCAAGTACGATCGTATGTGATCGAATGTGATCGGGGATAGGGTAGCAGCGTTGCGCTCGTTGAAGGCCCATCACCGCCCGACCAAACCCGGCCCACCTCGCCTGCGGCCCAACCGACGATCCCGCCTCGGCGGGTGATACGTCTCCGACGTATCGATAATTTCTTATGTTCCATGCCACATTATTGATGTTATCTACATGTTTTATGCACACTTTATGTCATATTCGTGCATTTTCTGGAACTAACCTATTAACAAGATGCCGAAGTGCCGATTCGTCGTTTTCTGCTGTTTTTGGTTTCAGAAATCCTAGTAACGAAATATTCTCGGAATTGGACGAAATCAACGCCCAGGTCCCTATTTTTCCACGAAGCTTCCAGAAGTCCGAAGACGAGACGAAGAGGGGCCACGAGGGGGCCACACCCCTGTGGTGTGGGGCCCTCGTGCCGCCTCTTGACCTACCCTTCCGCCTACTTAAAGCCTCCGTGACGAAACCCCCAGTACAGAAAACCACGATACGAGAAAACATACTGAGACGCCGCCGCCGCCAATCCCATCTCGGGGGATTCTGGAGATCACCTCCGGCACCCTGCCGGAGAGGGGATTCATCTCCCGGAGGACTCTACACCGCCATGGTCGCCTCCGGAGTGATGAGTGAGTAGTCTACCCCTGGACTATGGGTCCATAGCAGTAGCTAGATGGTTGTCTTCTCCCCATTGTGCTATCAGTGTTGGATCTTGTGAGCTGCCTAACATGATCAAGATCATCTATCTGTAATTCTATATGTTGCGTTTGTTGGGATCCGATGAATAGAGAATACTTGTTATGTTGATTATCAAAGTTATATCTATGTGTTGTTTACGATCTTGCATGCTTTCTGTTACTAGTAGATGCTCTGGCCAAGTAGATGCTTGTAACTCCAAGAGGGAGTACTTATGCTCGATAGTGGGTTCATGCTCGCATTGACACCTGGGACAGTGACAGAAAGTTCTAAGGTTGTGTTGTGCTGTTGCCACTAGGGATAAAACATTGATGCTATGTCTAAGGATGTAGTTGTTGATTACATTATGCACCATACTTAATGCAATTGTCTGTTGCTTTGCAACTTAATACTGGAAGGGGTTCGGATGATAACCTGAAGGTGGACTTTTTAGGCATAGATGCAGTTGGATGGCGGTCTATGTACTTTGTCGTAATGCCCAATTAAATCTCACTATAATCATCATGATATGTATGTGCATGGTCATGCTCTCTTTATTTGTCAATTGCCCAACTGTAATTTGTTCACCCAACATGCTGTTCGTCTTATGGGAGAGACACCTCTAGTGAACTTTGGACCCCGGTCCAATTCTCTTTACTGAAATACAATCTACTGCAATACTTGTTCTACTGTTTTCTGCAAACAATCATCTTCCACACAATACGGTTAATCCTTTGTTACAGCAAGCCGGTGAGATTGACAACCTCACTGTTTCGTTGGGGCAAAGTACTTTGGTTGTGTTGTGCAGGTTCCACGTTGGCGCCGGAATCTCCGGTGTTGCGCCGCACTACATCCCGCCGCCATCAACCTTCAACGTGCTTCTTGACTCCTACTGGTCCGATTAAACCTTGGTTTCTTATCGAGGGAAACTTGCCGCTGTGCGCATCACACCTTCCTCTTGGGGTTCCCAACGGACGTGCCAACCACACGCATCAAGCAAATTTCTGGCGCCGTTGCCGGGAGATCAAGACACGCTGCAAGGGGAGTCTCCACTTCTCAATCTCTTTACTTTGTTTTTGTCTTGCTTTATTTTATTTACTACTTTGTTTGCTGCATTATATCAAAATACAAAAAAATTTGTTGCTAGTTTTACTTTATTCGCTATCTTGTTTGCTATATCAAAAACACAAAAAAATTTAGTTACTTGCACTTACTTTACTTATTTCATCATGTTTCCTTTTAATTTTACCGTTAAAGACATGCCGGTAGGGCGCGGGTCTATAATTGGGAGAAATAATATAGAAGAATTTTTCACTCATGTTAGTATGGCTGATGATTTTGAAGATAGACACTTGGTAGACCTTGCTCCTACTTATGAAATTGCCGCTGCTGTTTTAGTTCGTATGATGGAAACTAAATTTGTTAATCTCAATCCTATAATCCAACACATGTTTCTTACACTCGGTGATATGGAAGAAGGGGAAAAGAAAGATTTTGTTTTAGAAACCCTTCTTAGAGAATTTGGTGGTATAGCAAGAGAGGCTAGAAAGGTCTTTGCTAAATATAATATGCTTGGTTCTTGCACCAATTTTGTTAGTCTCCTTGAAAAGATGGACATGGATAGAATAAGATACACTAATAATATTGATGATGGTGGGGAGATCAAAGCACCAATACCATGTAAACTCTTAGCTATGAATGATGCACTAGAAAATAACTATGCTTGGCTTGTTCCTGAAAATCTGTTTGATGAAAGTAGCACGCCTAAGACTAATGAAAAGGGAGATGCTAAAACTTATGTATCTAATATACTATGCCTGGTTGAGAAAACCCCACACCCTGCTGAGAATGCACCACCCCTCGATAATACTTGATACACACTTTCTGCGCCTAGCTGAAAGGCGTTAAAGAAAAGCGCTTATGGGAGACAACCCATGTTTTTACCTACAGTACTTTATTTTTATTTTGTGTCTTGGAAGTTGTTTACTACTGTAGCAACCTCTTCTTATCTTAGTTTTGTGTTTTGTTGTGCCAAGTTAAGCCGTTGATAGAAAAGTAAGTACTAGATTTGGATTACTGCGCAGTTCCAGATTTCTTTGCTGTCACGAATCTGGGTCCACCTCTCTGTAGGTAACTCAGAAAACTATGCCAATTTACGTGAGTAATCCTCAGATATGTACGCAACTTTCATTCAATTTGAGCATTTTCATTTGAGCAAGTCTGGTGCCATTTTAAAATTCGTCAATACGAACTGTTCTGTTTTGACAGATTCTGCCTTTTATTTCGTATTGCCTCTTTCGCTATGTTGGATGAATTTCTTTGATCCACTAATGTCCAGTAGCATTATGCAATGTCCAGAAGTGTTAAGAATGATTGTGTCACCTCTGAATATGTCAATTTATATTGTGCACTAACCCTCTAATGAGTTGTTTCGAGTTTGGTGTGGAGGAAGTTTTCAAGGATCAAGAGAGGAGTATGATGCAACATGATCAAGGAGACTGAAAGCTCTAAGCTTGGGGATGCCCCGGTGGTTCACCCCTGCATATATTAAGAAGACTCAAGCGTCTAAGCTTGGGGATGCCAAAGGCATCCCCTTCTTCATCGACAACATTATCAGGTTCCTCCCCTGAAACTATATTTTTATTCCATCACATCTTATGTGCTTTTTCTTGGAGCGTCGGTTTGTTTTTGTTTTTTGTTTTGTTTGAATAAAATGGATCCTAGCATTCACTTTATGGGAGAGAGACACGCTCCGCTGTAGCATATGGACAAGTATGTCCTTGGTTTCTACTCATAGTATTCATGGCGAAGTTTCTCCTTCGTTAAATTGTTATATGGTTGGAATTGGAAAATGATACATGTAGTAATTGCTATAAATGTCTTGGATAATGTGATACTTGGCAATTGTTGTGCTCATGATTAAGCTCTTGCATCATATGCTTTGCACCCATTAATGAAGAAATACATAGAGCATGCTAAAATCTGGTTTGCATATTTGGTTTCTCTAAGGTCTAGATAATTTCTAGTATTGAGTTTGAACAACAAGGAAGACGATGTAGATTCTTATAATATTTTCAATATGTCTTTTATGTAAGTTTTGCTGCACCGGTCCATCCTTGTGTTTGTTTCAAATAAACCTTGCTAGCCTAAACCTTGTATCGAGAGGGAATACTTCTCATGCATCCAAAATACTTGAGCCAACCACTATGCCATTTGTGTCCTCCATACCCACCTACTACATGGTATTTTTCCGCCATTCCAAAGTAAATTGCTTGAGTGCTACCTTTAAAATTCCATTCTTCACCTTTGCAATATATAGCTCATGGGACAAATAGCTTAAAAACTATTGTGGTATTGAATATGTAATTATGCACTTTATCTCTTATTAAGTTGCTTGTTGTGCGATAACCATGTTTATCGGGGACGCCATCAACTATTCATTGTTGAATTTCATGTGAGTTGCTATGCATGTTCGTCTTGTCTGAAGTAAGAGCGATCTACCACCTTATGGTTAAGCATGCATATGTTAGAGAAGAACATTGGGCCGCTAACTAAAGCCATGATCCATGGTGGAAGTTTCAGTTTTGGACATATATCCTCAATCTCAAATGAGAAAATTATTAATTGTTGTTACATGCTTATGCATAAAAGAGGAGTCCATTATCTGTTGTCTATGTTGTCCCGGTATGGATGTCTAAGTTGAAGAATAATCAATAGCGAGAAATCTAATGCGAGCTTTCTCCTTAGACCTTTGTACAGAGCGGCATAGAGGTACCCCTTTGTGACACTTGGTAAAAACAGTGCATTGTGATGATCCGGTAATCCAAGCTAATTAGGACAAGGTGCGGGCACTATTAGTATACTATGCATGAGGCTTGCAACTTATAAGATATAATTTACATAACTCATATGCTTTATTACTACCGTTGACAAAATTGTTTCATGTTTTCAAAATCAAAGCTCTAGCACAAATATAGCAATCGATGCTTTTCCTCTATGAGGACCATTCTTCTACTTTTCAATGTTGAGTCAGTTCACCTATTTCTCTCCACCTCAAGAAGCAAACACTTGTGTGAACTATGCATTGATTCCTACATACTTGCTTATTGCACTTATTATATTACTCTATGTTGACAATATCCATGAGATATACATGTTACAAGTTGAAAGCAACCGCTGAAACTTAATCTTCTTTTGTGTTGCTTCAATGCTTTACTTTGAATTATTGCTTTATGAGTTAACTCTTATGCAAGACTTATTGATGCTTGTCTTGAAGTGCTATTCATGAAAAGTCTTTGCTTTATGATTCACTTGTTTACTCATGTCATATACATTGTTTTGATCGCTGCATTCACTACATATGCTTTACAAATAGTATGATCAAGATTATGATGGCATGTCACTCCAGAAATTATCTGTGTTATTGTTTTACCTGCTCGGGACGAGCAGAACTAAGCTTGGGGATGCTGATACGTCTCCGATGTATCGATAATTTCTTATGTTCCATGCCACATTATTGATGTTATCTACATGTTTTATGCACACTTTATGTCATATTCGTGCATTTTCTGGAACTAACCTATTAACAAGATGCCGAAGTGCCAGTTGCTGTTTTCTGCTGTTTTTGGTTTCAGAAATCCTAGTAACGAAATA
Organism: Lolium rigidum; assembly: GCF_022539505.1. NCBI lineage: Eukaryota > Viridiplantae > Streptophyta > Magnoliopsida > Poales > Poaceae > Lolium > Lolium rigidum. Next base: position 40,968,771 of record NC_061511.1, read on the forward strand.
TTCTCGGAATTGGACGAAATCAACGCCCAGGTCCCTATTTTTCCACGAAGCTTCCAGAAGTCCGAAGACGAGACGAAGAGGGGCCACGAGGGGGCCACACCCTAGGCGGCGCGGCCCCCCTTGGCCGCGCGGCCCTGTGGTGTGGGGCCCTCGTGCCGCCTCTTGACCTACCCTTCCGCCTACTTAAAGCCTCCGTGACGAAACCCCCAGAACAGAAAACCACGATACGAGAAAACATACTGAGACGCCGCCGCCGCCGATCCCATCTCGGGGGATTCGGAGATCACCTCCGGCACCCTGCCGGAGAGGGGATTCATCTCCCGGAGGACTCTACACCGCCATGGTCGCCTCCGGAGTGATGAGTGAGTAGTCTACCCCTGGACTATGGGTCCATAGCAGTAGCTAGATGGTTGTCTTCTCCCCATTGTGCTATCATTGTTGGATCTTGTGAGCTGCCTAACATGATCAAGATCATCTATCCGTAATTCTATATGTTGCGTTTGTTGGGATCCGATGAATAGAGAATACTTGTTATGTTGATTATCAAAGTTATATCTATGTGTTGTTTATGATCTTGCATGCTTTCCGTTACTAGTAGATGCTCTGGCCAAGTAGATGCTTGTAACTCCAAGAGGGAGTACTTATGCTCGATAGTGGGTTCATGCCCGCATTGACACCGGGACAGTGACAGAAAGTTCTAAGGTTGTGTTGTGCTGTTGCCACTAGGGATAAAACATTGATGCTATGTCTAAGGATGTAGTTGTTGATTACATTACACACCATACTTAATGCAATTGTCTGTTGCTTTGCAACTTAATACTGGAAGGGGTTCGGATGATAACCTGAAGGTGGACTTTTTAGGCATAGATGCAGTTGGATGGCGGTCTATGTACTTTGTCGTAATGCCCAATTAAATCTCACTATAATCATCATGATATGTATGTGCATGGTCATGCTCTCTTTATTTGTCAATTGCCCAACTGTAATTTGTTCACCCAACATGCTGGTCGTCTTATGGGAGAGACACCTCTAGTGAACTGTGGACCCCGGTCCAATTCTCTTTACTGAAATACAATCTACTGCAATACTTGTTCTACTGTTTTCTGCAAACAATCATCTTCCACACAATACGGTTAATCCTTTGTAACAGCAAGCCGGTGAGATTGACAACCTCACTGTTTCGTTGGGGCAAAGTACTTTGGTTGTGTTGTGCAGGTTCCACGTTGGCGCCGGAATCTCTGGTGTTGCGCCGCACTACATCCCGCCGCCATCAACCTTCAACGTGCTTCTTGACTCCTACTGGTCCGATTAAACCTTGGTTTCTTACTGAGGGAAACTTGCCGCTGTGCGCATCACACCTTCCTCTTGGGGTTCCCAACGGACGTGCCAACCACACGCATCAGCAGGTTTGAAACGCGGACGGATGGCCACTCCATCATAGTCCCGTCATCGGCGCCGGCACCGGCGCCATGGACCTCTCGGCCAGCTGTCTCGGCACCTCGTGGCCACCCACCGCCTCATGAACTGCCGGTCCTCTCTTCGCAATGACGACAAAGTCCGCGAGGATCGCCGGCGGCGTTATCGACCTTGGAGGAAGGGGTCCCTTCCACGCCTTCATCCTCAGCGGAGGTTTGGGCATCCGAAGCCCTGGCGGCGAGGACGACGCCAGCCTCCTACTAACCACGGGTCCCTCCGACCGTGCCGGCGACAAGAATCTAGCCCTCAGGCCACTCGGGACTTCAGCCGGTTCCGCCGCCGCCTTGCGCTCCCAAGACCGCGACTCCGCCGTAGTATATCCGATCTTGGACCAAAAATCTGACAGCAGCTCGCCATTGCTCTGACCATCGCCCCGGCCGAGGGGAAGCACGCGTGGTACATCCTCAAGCCCGCGCCAAGCCACCTCCTCCGCCAAAGAAATCTCGCCATCCTCCTCGGAGACCTCGCCAAGGACGCCGAACCGAGATCCTGATCCAGGGGAAGCCACCACCGGGGTCAGCACCGGGCAGATGGGCGGTAGAACTAGCCTTCGCCGTGGACGACGCGCTGGCGTTCCCCAGATCACCACACTCCCCTCACTCATCTCCACTCCCCTCCTAAAGAGATAACCCCATTAGTGGCGCACCTGTGTACTGTTCACATTCGTCTCGCATATATCAGAATATATGAGTTCTAAACATGCAAGACTTGCATGGTTTCTTTGATTGCACACATAACTATGGCCACCTCTACGAGGCAATCACGCCACCGTGCACTCCCTCCATGGCCCGCCCAGGTACCAACACATTTCGCGCTTCGTCTTTCGATCCGCACTGTGTAACGCACCGTCGACGCCTTCGGAGCCATACGGCACTTGGTACCCGCTGCCCTTGCACCCATCCACGGACTGGCGCTGTGACGCACCACGGGCGGGTCTCGTCGTCGTCGGTCGGGGGAAGCCGCAGCGTCGGCCATGGCCTGTGGGCATGCAAGGAAGGTTCGTGATGTCGGACTTGTCGGCGAGGCGGTACTTACGGACGATCGCGTCCATCTCCTCCAGAGCACGTGGGTTGTACATCGATCATCAGCTCCTATAGATCTTTGGTACCACGTCCTCATCATGTTCACAGCTCCCACACCCATCGGAGGCGCTCGATCGCGAGACGGTACACGATTAGATCGATATATATTGTATAGGAAAACGCGAGTAATACGGGCCCGTGTTTGGATCTCGGTATCTAACACTGGACTAGAAAAATAATTAATGGTAAAAGACAACATTGTCCTTTTGAGTTTGTGGGAGGTACGCACTGAAGCAGGCCTCCAAACAAGAACATGAATTGCTTATAGCCTACATAAACTGATCATCCGTCGGTAGCACCCGAGGTTGTGGCTGCCGCATGCACTTGCAGAGTTCGTATATCCACAGTAGCCATCTCCAAACACGTGGAACACCGCCATATCCAGAAAGTTGCGAGAGCAGGGCTGCACGTCCAGTTTTCATTTCAAATAAATCACTGATAGAACATCATCGATACCCTTTTCGAGGTTCTTGTTTCATCCTTGAGCTTGTTGTTTTCATCCCTGTTGTTCTTGTTCTCGTCCTTCAGCTTCTCGGCATCGTCCTTCATCCTTGTTTGGAGCAACTGAACCAAACCAGTGGTGTACTTCATGATAACATGAGATGCCTGCGGCATGCGCGCCATTGTCCATGGAGGAGCTCGCTTAAGTTTGTTAAGCTTAGAAATCCATACCAAGAAGGAAACAACGACCTTCGAGATCACATCCTTCTGCGATGGACTGCCAGTTAAAGCACACAAGACCTCCGATAGATTGCAAGCCGTGCTAGATACTGGGTTGTCGCAGCTAACAAGTTCGCTGATGCTTGACTTTGCTCGTTTCCAATTCATGGTTATCCCTTGCTCTTCTTTTGGATGGCCTACACAAAGAATGTTAGGTTTCACGGTGTATGCACACACACGAGTGATGCTGAAGCTCTTGATTTATTTCTCTACGTAATAGCTTATCTTACAAGTGATGAGTACATGTCCTTATATAGGACTCAGGAACCGTCTATCCTAGGAACCGTCTATCCTAGAGATGGAGTTCAAATTTGATTTGAACTCTACTACCTTAGCTACTAAGCAACGGCTGAGTTCAAGTTTGTTTTGAACTCTACTACCTTAGCTACTAAGCAACGGCTGAGTTCAAGTTTGTTTTGAACTCTACTACCTTAGCTACTACTACTCTACTAGCAACATGATTAAAACAACAATTCTCCCCCTAATCTAGTTGCGGTAGAGGTTGATGACGCCAATTCTTTCTCGCAGATTTTGAAACTGAACGCGACCAAGTGCCTTGGTCAGAATATCTGCGAGTTGGTCTTCTGTGTCGATGTACTCGACCGTGACAGTTCCATCCTCAATGCAGTCCCTGATGTAGTGGTACCGCGTGTCGATGTGCTTGCTACGGTCATGGTACACTGGATTCTTGCATAGTTGGATCGCAGACTTATTGTCCACGAGTAGATTAGCGACGAGAGGAGCAGATCCCAGCAAGTCGCTGAGCAAACGGCTGAGCCAAACACCTTGACACGCCGTCGTCGCAGCTGCAATGTACTCAGATTCGCAGGACGACAATGCCACCACCCTTTGCTTCTGGCTCTGCCATGACACTGGGCAATTTCCGAAGAAGAAGAGTGTACCTGTAGTACTCTTCCTGTCATCGATATCACCAGCATGATCTGCATCGCTGTAGCCGATCAGGTGTGCACCTTCTGGCGCGGAGGAGAACGAACAGCCGGTGTCGATCGTCCCCGCAATGTAGCGGAGCAGGTGCTTCACAGCACTCAGGTGCTCCGTGGTGGGCGCTTCCATGAAGCGGCTCACCATGCCAACGGCGAAGCTGATGTCCGGCCTCGTGTGCACGAGGTAACGCAGACTGCCGACAATGCTGCGGTACAGCGTGACGTCGATCGGAGGATTCGTGCTCCTCTTCGAGAGCTTCAGCCTTGGTTCCATCGGCACATGAGCTGCGTTGCAGTCAGCCATGCCCGCCTTTTCGAGCACCTTCGCTGCGAAGGCGCTCTGCTTCAGCGTGATGTGGCCAGGAGCCTGACATACCTCGATTCCCAGGTACAGGGTGAGCAAGCCCAGGTCGCTCATCTTGAACTTGCTGCACATCTGCTGCTTGAAGCTTGAGATTGCAGTGGTGCTCCCTCCTGTGACGACGAGATCGTCGACGTAGACGCCGAGCAGGAGTCGTGAGTCACCCTCTCCACGAGTGTACATGGCATGCTCCGAAGCACTCCGCACGAAACCGAGTGACACCAGCACGGCATGGAGCTTGGTGTTCCATGCGCGCGGGGCCTGTCGGAGACCGTAGAGTGCCTTGTGGAGGCGCATCACTTTGCTCGAGTTGTTGCCGTCGACGAATCCTGGCGGCTGAGTCACATACACTTCCTCCCCCAAATCACCGTTGAGGAATGCCGTCTTCACGTCCATGTGGTGGACCTCCCACTTGAATTGGGCAGCGACGGCAATCAGGAGCCTTACAGAGTCCAGTCGCGCAACGGGGGCAAAGACTTCATCGAAGTCAATCCCTAGCCGCTGGACGTATCCCTTCGCGACGAGCCTGGCCTTGTGCTTGAGGACGTGACCGTCGGCGTCACGCTTGAGCTTGAAGATCCACTTCAATCCGATGGGCTTGTGACCCGGCGGCAGATCAGCAAGTGACCATGTCTGGTTCTCCTCGATTGACTGCAGCTCATCGACCATGGCGAGCCGCCAATCTTCGTCTCCTTCGGCCTCGGCGAGCGTTGCTGGCTCGCCTGTGGGAGTGAGGAGGAGGCGCTCCGCCCGCCCTGGATTCTCCTCATCTGGGTTGAGGAAGTCTCGAATGTTGCGGTAGCGAGCGAGACTTGGGTCAACTCCAGCATCCAGATTCTCGATGCCTCCATCTGCTGGTGGAGAGACGAAACGCACGGGCTGGTCTGATGCCGCAGAGATGGGCCGACCCACCAATGGCGGCCCAGTCGGAGCCGATGCTACCTGTGGTGACGGCGAAGGAGAGCTTGATGCAGGTGCCGCTTCAGCTGGTTTCTCCGACGGTGCTGCCGTTGGTTGCGACATCGTCCAACTCTCCACAGCGAGAGTGGCGGCGCCGTCATTGTGCTCTCCCCAATCCCAGCTCGCGGCCTCGTCGAAGATGACGTCGCGGGAGACATGGAGGCACTTCTTCTCCGGGTCATATAGGCGATACGCCTTGCTTCCTTCCTCATACCCAAGCATCACCATCGGGCGGCTGCGGTCCTCAAGCTTCTTCAAGCCTGGTTTCGTCTCCTTCGCGTATGCCTTGCAGCCGAACACGCGAAGAAAGTGAACGCTAGGTTTTCTGCCATACCAGGCTTCAAATGGTGTCTTCCCTTCCAGGCTCCTTGTCAAGGATCTGTTCAGGACGAACACCGCTGTTGCCGCCGCTTCTCCCCAGAACTTAGCTGGGACGGATTTCGCCTTGAGCATGCTCCGGACGGCGCCGACGATCGTCTGGTTCCGCCGTTCCACTACCCCATTCTGTTGTGGAGAATAGGGGGCAGTGAGGTGACGCTGGACGCCATGCTCTGCGCACCACTCGGCGAACTCGTTCGCCGTGAACTCGCCGCCCCGATCAGTGCGGAGCACGCGCAGAGGACGCTGCGTCTCCTTCTCCGTCTCGGCCTGGAAACGCCGAATTGCCGCAGCTGCCTCATCCTTCGACCTGAGCAGGTACAGCCACATGTACCGGCTGTTGTCGTCGACGAGCAAGAGGAAGTACTTCTTCCCTCCCGGTGTTGCTGGCGAGATTGGACCGCAGAGGTCACCGTGCACGAGCTCAAGAGGCGTCGTGGCACGGTACTTGGTTGCTGCAGGAAATGGGGAGCGCCGGTGCTTCCCCGCGATGCAGGCTTCGCAAAGCTGCTCGGCATGGCTGATGGTGGGGAGACCGCGCACCACTCCCTTCCTCGACATCTTCTCGAGGCTATCGAAGCTCTGATGGACGAAGCGTGAGTGCCAGCGCCACGCGTCGTCATTGGCGTGCGCCGCCAGACACACTGGCTGCACGATTTGGAGCTGCGCCACGTAGAGTTTGTTCGTCGTCCTTGGCACCTTGGCGATCAAGACCTTGGCACGATCGCGGACCTCCATGTAGCCGTGCTCGACGTGGGTGGGGTACCCGAGCTCGTCTAGCTGCCCAATGCTGACGATGTTCGACTTGAGCCGTGGGATCCAGTACACGCTGGCCAGCTCGTGATGTCGCTCGTTGTTGATGACGAAGAGGACGGTTCCGCGGCCACAGATGTCGACAACCGATCCGTCGCCGAAGCGCACCTTGCCGGAGACAGTCCTGTCCAGCTCGGCGAAGACGCTGTCGTCGCCGGTCATGTGGTTCGACGCTCCCGTGTCGAGGTACCATGCTGCGTCAGTGTCGTGCGACGTGCGCCTGAACACGACGCGGGCGCGCTCCTCGTTGAGATACACCTGCTCCCCCGTAGGCAGTGCAGGTGGATCAGTCGATGTCGAGGAGGCCTGCACCAGCGGTGCAGGAGATGCGAGCTCGACGATGGTGGCCATGTGCAGCTCCGGGTCTGCTTTTCCGCCATTCTCGTCCTGGATCAGGTGCGCCGCCGCAGCAGCTTCGTCCCGCTGCTTCTTGCGGCAGTCACGCTTCCAGTGCCCCTTCTTGCCACAATAGTGGCAGTTTACGCGGTCAGCGTTGCTGCTGGAGCCTTGCGATAGCGAGGACTTGGGCGGTGGCTTGCCACCCTTTTGTCCACCGCCACCGTTCCTGCCAGAGTCGCCTCCCCGCTGCTTCCTCCTTCTGTCCTCCCACTGCTTCTCTGTCAGCAGCAAGTTGCCACCGGAGGCAGTGGTGCCCTGCTCAGGGTTCAGGCGATCCTCGACGGCCCGAAGGTGTCCGACAACCTCCTCCACGGTGAGTGTGGCCGGGTTCATCATCGTCTCCATCGAGAAAGCGATCTGCACAAACTGTTTTGGGACGACAGAGAGGAATTTCCTTACTATCTTCTCATCATCGCAGGTATCCCCGAGGGAGCGCATGGTGGCGGCGAGGTTCGTGATGCGCAACCCGAACTCATCGATGCGCTCGCCATCCTTGAAGGCGATCGTCTCGAATTCAGTACGGAGCCGCCGCATGCGTGAATCGCGGACACGATCGTTGCCCTGGTGCTGCACCTTGATCGCCTCCCACGCCGCCTTGGCGCTCCCCTTCCCGATCAGCATTGGATGCATCTCGGGTGGAGTGGAGCGGAGCAGTGCCGCCAAGGCCTGCTTGTCCTCTCGCCGAGAGACTGCGGCGTCCTCGATCGCGTCCCAGAGCGATGCCGCTTGCAGGTTCACCTCCATCACCATGGCCCAGTTGGTGTAGTCTCCGCGCTTGAGCATCGG